>NW_004443972.1:10343240-10363043 GCF_000243295.1 Trichechus manatus latirostris
TCAGAGCAGTCAGTGGTGGTAGCCAGGCACCATCTAGCTGTACTGGACTCAGTCTGGTGGAGGCCTTGGTAGCTGTGGTCCATTAGTCCTTACATTTGATCTTTTTCATTTTCCACCTATCATCCTTGTGAAGATTGATAATACTCTTCACACAATTAAAATTCAAAGATCAATTTTTGGTCTTGATTTTCTTTAAATGCTGCACATTTAGGACATTGTTGAATGGCATTACTGAAAACATTCTCCTTTCTTGGTCTCCACGGGGATGTTTTGTTATCTAGTTATCTATTTATCTGTCTATGTATCTATGTATCTATCTATCATCTATGTCATTTTACCAGCATCTTTGAACACACTTTATCTGTTTCACTGACTAATGTAGCCCATATATATGGAGTCACTCATGTGTAGCAATCCTTGTATCCACTTTTTTTATGGCAACATTTATCTACAAGGCCTAACTCAGGTGTTAGTAAAGGTTCCACTACTTCCCTAACTTTGTTTTTATAATTCCACAACATTTGGAAATGTGTCTGTAATAGCAATTGCAATGCAGTCAATAATCTAATGCTGTATTACATCATTTTATCTCCAGAATCCAATATAATTTCTGTCACATTAAAAAAAAAAAACTCAGTAAATGTTTCTTGAAGGAATAAGTGGATAGATTGCAGAATGAATCAACTGGCTTACTAACTGCCTATAATAAGTATATTTTATTTGACTTTCTAATCTACTGTCTATCCTTTTTCACTCTAACCTGTCACCCACATGACCTGCATCAGTGGGCTCTCTTAACATCTGACTTCCAGGTGGATTTAGGCAGGTGATTAAAAGGACAGAGTGGGGGTTCTGTCAGTGGATTTATTCAACCAATCTCCCCCCATCCTAGTTTCCTTCTAGCAGCATTGCTGTGGTTTGAAGGTGTCCCTTACCAAAGGCCCAAGTCCTTCTCAGACGGCCGTTTCCATACAGCTCTTTCTTTCTGGTTTCCAGAAAACATTTCTCTGCTGCTCCCCTTCAGACCTGGGAGTAGGAATTGTATCTTACGATTCTAGGGCACTTATGATTTCCCTATATGCTACCCACATCTTTGTAAATTGTCCTTCCATTCAACTTTCTTCTACCTTGGAATTTAAGACGGTCATCTGTTTCTTCCCAGTATGCTGTCACACTACCTAATAAAGTATTGATTGACATTAAAGTGAGACTATTGCTTAAGCTTCTTCCAAAAGTTCTTTCTAACATTAGCAATCTGTGACTCAATGACAGTCAAGGTAAGCTTTTGAAAGTTTTATTTTAAAAGTTATCTTTAAGATAAAACATTAAGTTACAAATTCAGTAAGACAACTCCCTCCTAAGTATTAGCTTTCTTTTCACTCTGAAAATTTGATGAATGATGTCCACAGGTGCAACACTAGTGTGCTCACCATGAAGTACTATTCTCAGTGTACTCCTTATTTTTCTCTTGGGACAATTCATGTATTCAACAAAACTTGATTGAGCATGTATCATGAGAGGCACTGGGCTACCTATGCTATGTGGAAAACCATTTAAAAAGCTTATAAGAAAGTGTGGCAAATTTATGGTAAGAAAGGCATGATGTTCAGAAAACACAGAGGAGAGATAGCTCATTGACTCTAAGATGTTTGCAAAGTCTTTTTGAAGAAGTATCTTTTTAAACTGAAGTCATAGAAAAAAGTAGAATTTAGCCAGAAGGAAAGTATAAAGTACCCCGACATAGGAGCCCTAGTGGCACAGTGATTAAGAGCTACGGATGCTAACCAAAAGGTAAGCAGCTCAAATCCACCAGATACTTCTTGGAAACCCTATAGGGCAGTTCTACTCTGTTCCATAGGGTCTCTGTGAATCAGAATCTACCAGACGGCAGTGGGTTTGGTTTGGGTTTTGGTAGAGAGGATGGCTTATACAAAGGTCATGCATAAGCAAAAGAAAGAAGCTCAGTAAGTCTGAATCGTACAGTGTGAGAACAAGTGTTTTGGGAGATGAGGCTGTAGCAATGAGAACATGAAGAGTCTTACAAACATATTAAAATATAATCTGGTTCAGCTAATTAAAACATAATTTTAAAACTAATGGAAAATGCGTGTATGGCATAGAATCAAAACAAGAAAAAAATGGTATCATTGGAGCTAAAAAAGAAAAGCATTTCATTAATAAAAGGGTGAGTAAACAGTGCTAGAGATGATGTCTTAGAAACAGGTTATAGATGTAGTAATTAGAAGTCTATCCTTGATGCTTAAGGCAGTAACTTTAATAGAGTAATGGAGACAGAAAATAGATTGTGAAGACTTAAGAAACCATATTATAAAATTGACAAAAATTCTGACAGAAAAGAGAAAGGTAAAAAAAAAATGGTGATTGTTTATACTAAAAGACTTTAAAATGTTTTCTTTATCTGTTTTGTTGTTGTTGTTGAGAATATACACAGCAAAACATACACCAATTCAACAGTTTCTACATGTAAAATTCAGTGACATTGATTACACTCTTCAAGTTGTGCAACCATTCTCACCCTCTTTTTTTGAGTTGTTTCTCCCGTTAACATAAACTCACTGCCCTCTGAGATTCCTATTTAATCTTTCTCTATATAGATAGCTCTTGAAAGTGCACAAAGCTGAAGGCAGACATTCTTTACTAGTTAATCTAAACTATTGTTTGATTTCAAGAAGACTTCAGGGGATATTTTTGGTTTAATGTTTAAAGATTATCTCAGGGCAATAGTTTCAGGGGTTCGTCTAGCCTCCATGGCTCCAGAAAGTCTGAAGTCCATGAGAATTTGAAATTCTGTTCTGCATTTTCCCACTTTTCATCAAGATTCTTCTATAGAATCCTTGATCAACATGTTCAGTAATGGCAGCTGGGCACCATGCTAGTTCTTCTGATCTCATGGCAAAAGAGGCTTCCAGATATATGTTTATATTGATATGCATTAGGTTAAGTGCAAACGTTTGGCTATTTGAGTTTTTTTCCACTTTATTCAGCCTAGCTTATTGATCCAAGACTTACTTGAGGACAAAGGCAAAATTCTTACCAGGCATGTGTTCATTTTACTTGGGTTTTTCCCATCCTGATTCTCTAATATTAGACTAATATCTGTCTCTAGACCCATTTTTTTTTTTTTTCTGCTCTTTGGCCTGCCTTAGCACAATGGTCTAATTGTTTGGATTTTTCAGTATCTGCCCAAGTATCTTTCAGCTGATTGAGAACTTTCCAGCCAACATTATGACTCAACTCTCTCCAGAGTCAAAGTATATTAAGATCCTATGTGTATGCTCAAAGTTGGAGCATCGAGAAGGACTGCAAGTTAAGCTTGAAGACAGCCAAAGGCAATCTAGCAACATTATTTCCATAAATTACACTCACTGTGGGACCGAGTCATTCCAGCACCCTGACTGAGTTGGTTATTGATAGGAAAAAGGACAAAGGTGGAGGTACAAACAATTTAATTCTATAGTAAGATATTAGAAAGTTCGTGTGAAAGGACCTAGTAGAGGGGGAAAGAAAAACAGAGAGGCAAGGAGTAGAGGGAAATGGAATATGTTACAATGTGGGCTAGGCCTTGAAAATCTCAGGATCTCATAGGTGCCACTGTTGTTCTGGGAGCTTGAAGGAAAAGTGTATAAATGAAAAATGACCCATACAGAGAGTTACTAAAATAAATCATGATCTTTTTTTGTCTTCAGGACGTGTTCTCTAGTCACCACAGATTTATGTTAGAGAAAATTATTATAGCATACACATCTGAGTATTATTTTTAAAATTTTATCTCAGTAATCTATTTCTTCTAATATTGCATATTGATCTGTATTTATCAGAAACACACATATATATATGTTTCTGATAAATGAAATATTATATGTATACATACATACATATACATATATATACATATATTCCAACTAGTTAATAAGCTAAACCGCTAACTGAAAGTTTTGAAGTTTGAGTCCACCCAGAGGTGCCTCAGAAGAAAGACCTGGGGTCACCATGAGTCAGAATCTATTTGACATCAACTGATAAATATATATATATACACACATATATATATATATACATATACATACACACACATTCATTTATGTTTATACAAATTTTTTCTTTACCCCTGAACACATTTTATTAAATGATAATTATGCCAACTTGGTTGATTTAATCCATTGTAATATATTAAAATTTGATCAAATAATAATAATAACAATAATATAACTGCAAGCAATGAGATTGTGTTTTTAGTTTGAAAAATACTACATACATTAACCAGATTTATTAAACAATTTATTCATAACTAAATGCATATAGGTAACATACTTGCTTATAAGTTATTACTTTCTATAAAGGAAAGATTTATGTGTTTCTCTGTTGCTAACAATTACAGCATAACATAGATGCTCAAAAAATGTGTACATACTATTAAATTATCTCCTTATTCTAAAACCCATTGCCACCAAGTCGATTCTGACTCTTAGTGACCCTATAGGACAACATAGAACTGCCTCATAGGTTTTCGAAGGCCATAAATCTATATGGAAACAAACTTCCACATCTTTCTCCTGAGGAGCAGCTGGTGGATTCAAACTGCTGACTTATCAGTTAGCCGTTGAATGCTTAACCACTGCGCCACCAGGGCTCTCCCTCCTTATTCTAAAGGGCAGAAAAATCATCAACTTAATTTTTTGTTATGTGGTGGATAGTCAGGATTAGATTTAAAATTCTTAAAGGAATTACGCATTTGATCTTAATTGTTATAAAGTACTATTATTTTTAATACTTTTCTTAAGTTTCTTATCTAAAGTCTCTACTATATCAATCTGATGTAAATTTTCTAGATCAGTGACAAACTAAATCAAACCAAGCCACAAAGAACAACTTTGTTGGGCTAAGGAAGTTAATTTGGAGTGATTATTTTCTTAGAAATATATGCATACCTGCTCCAGTATCTACATACTAATGTTAGTCAGGGTAAAGTTATTCTGGGATCAAATGACCCCACCCCCCGCAAATCTGTATGGCTGATACAATAAAAATGTATATGTCATTCTTGTGAAGTCTAATGCATTCGGTCCTTGCTGAGCACCTTTAGTGAACAGTTCTTCTACAATCTTTGACTCAGGGAGACCAAGTCTTGTTTTATGTCTGACATTTTCTAAGCCTTGGAAGGAAGAGTTGGAAGACTGCTTTTGGTTAGCTCTGGGAGTACCACACAGTTCTGTCACACACCTTCCTTTGGTAGGAATTTGTCTTGTGATTCCACTTGGAAGCAAGGGGACAGGGGAATGTATTTAGATATACCCAGGAAGCAAAGAAGAATTAGATATTGATAAATACAGTCATTTTCTAGCACAGTGAGAACTACTTGTTAATATTTTATAAATATAAGCTGTTTTATGCCAAGAAACCTACAGCAAGTTCAAAATTGTTCGAAGGTATTATTATCCCCATTACCAAGTGAAAATTTTAAAATTGAAAAAAAAAAACATGGCCACAGTAATATAGCCAGTAAATTTAGACTAAAATTTAAATCCAGCAAGGCCCATGCTTTGTTCTAGATTGTTTTTATGGTCTGACAGTAAAACAGAGAGGATATCACAACACAAGTGTAAATATTTTGGTCACCAGAAGTTACTACACACACACACACACACACACACACACATACACACATATATAATTTATTATAATTTTAAATTATCTGGAAAAAATCAGCTGGGTCCAACATAGTTACAGGGTTTGCACTATAATAAAAGAATGGGTAATTCAAATAATGTTTGAGTTTTCTTAAAGACAAAATTGATCCAATTATTATCCAAGTTTGTCTCCATCCTATTTCATTTTGATCAATTTATTTTCATGTGAAATAGTCTAATAGAATATTGAATCACACATCTCTTTTTAAAAAAAATTAAGGAATGATTTATTCTTATGCAATTGATTAATAAATAGCCTTAATATCACTATTCTCCCAAGACAAACTCCTCCCTGATTATTGCTTATTATTTATTCAAAAGTTAAATGTTAGTGATATGCTTGTCCAAATCTTTCATGTTAATTTACTATTATACCGGTACTGTCTTTTCTCCTGCCCATTAAGCCTGCCAAAATGCAAATTGCTTTCTCTGACCAAAAATACAGCAGGAGCACAACTGGGCTCCTCTTTACACAAAACCACCAGCAGATTTGTTAACAGCTGTTCTTGGGGTCTGTGCATGTAATGGGAACTTCAGAGCCTTGCAGGACCCACAGCTTCTCTGTCTGCAACACAGGAATCGTTTAACAGTAGGTGACACTTCCAGCAACGTACAATTAAGGGACTTGTTTTAGCAAAATTACACACTGTGAAACACATAATAAAAGAGAGGGGGGAGGTAATATGCACGGGTGTGCAATTTAGGCCATGAGAGAGAATAAGCACAGATGGGAGCTTGACGATTTGGCTGTGGTTCCTGAAGTCAGATATAGAAAAAACAAATTACTATAGGCTTCCACATTTTTAACGTAGCATAGATCAATGAGATAATTAAAAATATCTTTCCTTTCTTCTTCTGCTAAGTGAGACTGGGCGAGATTATAAACAAGTCCACAACACAACACACCAGAGATTATCAATTTATTTGGACGTCAACATCACCTTTCCAAGATTACTGTTATTTGATTTATAGATGAATAAGACAGGGGGAAGTTACGTGAATCTGACTTAAATTATTTTGAGCACCTATGCTTCGATACAGATTCATGGGCTGTAATTGGTCTTTAAAACACGGTAGCTTTAGATCAATGGGACTTAAAATTGGATCATATTTCTTTGAGAACCTCTTTTTAAGTGCTTTTCCCCATTTTATACTACTTGGCAAAGGTAATCTTCTACTTTGTCGTTGCTGTTAGTTGCCATTGAGTTGACTCCAACTCATGGCGACCCATGAGTGCAGAGTAGAACTGCTCCATAGGTTTTTCAAGGCTGTGATGTTTCAGAAGCAGATTGCCAGGCCTGTCTTCTGAGGCACCTCTGAGTGGGTTGGAACTGCCAACCTGATTATTATCTTAGTAAAATTTACAGAGCCTTGTCAAGAAAAAATATTTTAAAACATTATTTATTTATAATATTTGTATATTTATAATTATTTATTTAAAACATAATTTACACATTATATGTACTATTTAAAATATAATTCCAACTTCTAATGATTGACTTTGGTTAAAATAAGTTAGGATTATCGAAAAAGTGTTAGGATAAGATTAATAATAAATTTCAATTATTGAAATGGCTCACCAAAATAAGTAACAGTTGGTGAACTGTCACTCTACCATGCAAACGCTAATCTAAACACATTGCATGCAAAATGTTATTTAATCAGTGCAAGTATTCTATGAGATAAGTACTTTATCATTCCTATTTTTTTATATTAGAAAATATAATTTCTGATCTACTAAGATCACAGAGCAAAAGAAGGGAGTAGATGGGCATTTAATACAGTTCTATCTTTCCAGAGAGCAAAGGCTCTCCAACTCAGACAAGTTCCTCTTAACAACAAGGATAATTTATTTTTTTCTCAGAGCATAAATGTTTATTTTACTATAATTTTTATCTTGCTGTCTTTAGATTTCTTATCAGTTTATAGACATGAGTAATATAGGTTTCCAAATATAGGAAATGAATTTGTTTTCAAGTCCATAGGAGTTTCTGAGCCAAAGAGGCTACAGATTATTAGATCAAACCCTTGAGAATAAATTTTACCTTAGATGTTATGAGATTAGTTTTGTTTCTATTGTTAAAGGTTTGGCACTAAGTCTGTACTCCATAAGAATTTTTCTTCTCTTTGTTTAAGTGATGTGTTTTTGTTTTTTCTTTTTTTCCTGCAGGTAAATATATAAGCCAAAACTTCTTTTAGAAATAGACTATATCTAAGTGATATGCAGTTGAACATTGCTTTATTATGCTTATCATCCTTTTTCCTTTTCTCTTGCAATCAGCTGCTCAGTATTCAAATTCAATTATTTTCCACTCTTAATGCACATCCACACTTTTCATTATCTAGTTATTACTTTGGAGCCTTGGTGGGTCAGTGGTTAAGAGCTCAGCTGCTAACCAAAAGGTCAGCAGTATGAATCCACTAGCCACTCCTTGGAAACCCTAGAGAGCAGTTCTAGTTTGTCCTACAGAGTTGCTATGAGACGGAATTAATTTGACAGCAATGGGTGCAGTTATTTTTTCAATCTAATTAATATTTACAGGTCTTTGGTACTGTACTTAGATGGATTAACTCAAACCGCTTCTTACTAATAAACCAATGAAAATATTTGGACTGCTATGTTTGCCCTTTATGGGAGAATATTATAAAGAGTAACTATGTGTAGTGATTTCCAAGAACCAAGACAGGGCAACAGGGAAGTAGTGAGATTCATAAGTTTTCAGATAATATCAGTTTCACCTGAATAGATATGAGACCATTTAATTAATTATACTTATTAGCATTTGAAATTGTTGAAAAAAATAGAGCTTTCAGATACATTTTTCAATAAGAAATCAATGAGTGTACATGCTTTACATCTGCATATCATAGGTTGTTAATGAGTCTTCCTCCAATCCTGATGCTACATTCTTCTTCATATAGTGCAGCTTCTCGGATTATTTGCTAAGCATACAGATGGAATAAGTATGGTGAAAGGATACAACCTTGATGCACACCTTTCTTGACTTTAAATCACACAGTATCCCCTTGTTCTGTTCAAACAACTGCCTCTTGGTTTAAGTATGGGTTCTTTATGAGCACAATTAACTGTTCTGGAATTCCGATTCTTCTCAATGTTGTCCATAATTTGTCATGATCCGCACGGTAGAATGTCTTTGCATAGTCAATAAAACACAGGTAAACATTGTTCTGGTATTCTCTGCTTTCAGCCAAGATCCATCTGACATCAGCAACGATATCCCTTGTTCCACGTCCTCTTCTGAATCTGACTTGAATTTCTCGCAGTTTCCTGTTGAAGTACTGCTGCAACTGCTTTTGAATGATCTTCAGCAAAATTTTACTTGTGTGTGATATTAATGATATTCCATAATTTCCACATTCAGTTGGATTACCTTTCTTTGCAATGGGCACAAATATGGATCTCTTCCAGCTCGTTGGCCAAGTAGCTGTCTTACAAATTTCTTGGCATAGATGAGTGAGTGCTTCCAGTGCTGCATACGTTTGTTGAAACATCTCAGTTGGTGTTCTGCCAGTTCCTGGAGCCTTGTTTTTCGCCAATGCCTTCAGTGTAGCTTGGACATCTTCCTTCAGTACCATCGGTTCTTGAACATACACTACCTCCTGAAATTGTCGAACATTGACCAATACTTTTTGGTATACTAACTTTGTGTATTCTTTCCATCTTCTTTTGATGCTTCCTGTGTGGTTTAATATTTTCCCCTTAGAATCTTTCAATATTGCAACTCGAGGCTTGAATTTTTTTCTTCAGTTTTTTCAGCTTGAGAAATACTGAATGTGTTCTTCCCTTTTACTTTTCTTTCTCCAGGTCTGTGCACATTTCATTATAATACTTTCCTTTGTCTTCAGAGCCACCCTTTGAAATCTTCTGTTCAGCTTTTTTACTTCATCATTTCTTCTGTTCGCTTTAGCTACTCTACATTCAAGAGCAACTTTCAGAGTCTGTTCTGACATCCATTTTGGTCTTTTCTTTCTTTCCTATGTTTTTAATGACCTCTTGCTTTCTTCATGTATGTTGTCTTTGATGTCATTCTACAACTTTTCTGATCTTTGGGCATTAGTGTTCAATGTCACAAATCTATTTTTGAGATGGTCATTAATAACCTACAATATGCAGATGACACAACCTTGCTTGATGAAAGTGAAGAGGACTTGAAGCACTTACTGATGAAGATCAAAGACCACAGCCTTCAGTATGGATTACACCTCAACATAAAGAAAATAATAATCCTCAGAACTGGACCAATAAGCAGCATCATGATAAATGGAGAAAAGATTGAAGTTGTCAAGGATTTCATTTTGCTTGGATCCACAATCAACGCCTATGGAAGCAGCAGTCAAGAAATCAAACAATGCATTGCATTGGGAAAAACTGCTACAAAAGACCTCTTTAAAATATTAAAAAACAAAGATGTCACTTTTAAGACTATTGTGCTCCTGACCCAAGCCATGGTGTTTACAATCACCTCATATGCATGTGAAAGCTGGACAATGAATAAGGAAGACCGAAGAATTATGAATTATGGTATTGGCAAAGAATATTGACTATACCATGGACTGCCAGAAGAATGAACAAATCTGTCTTGGAAGAAATACAACCAGAATGCTCATTAGATGCAAGAATGGTGAGACTTCATCTCACGTACTTTGGACATGTCATCAGAAAGGACCAGTCCCTGGAGAAGAACATCATGCTTGGTAAAGTAGAGGGTGAGCAAAAAAGAGAAAGACCCTCAGTGAGATGGATTGACACAGTGGCTGCAACAATAGGCTCAAGCATAACAACAATTGTGAGGATGGCACAGGACCAGGTAGTCTTTTGTTCTGTTGTACATAGGGTAGCTATGAGTGGGAACCAATTCGATGGCACCTAATAACAATGCTTTACATGATTATTTTAAATTATTTCGATCATAAACTTCCATCTTCCTTTGATATAGCATTTTTTACAGAACAATTCACAACTTTTGTTTATTTATTTATTAACAAAGGTTGTGAGATACAGTGGGTCAAAAGGAAGGCATAAGTGTTTGTGAGTTGTAGCTGAATTATTGGTCATAACTTCTTGCATGAAGTTTGGGAAAGAGACTCTGAGACTTAGGTTTTTGAGCAGGAGTTTTATTGGAGGGTATTCTCAGGAAAAATGCCCAAGGAAGCAAATGAGGGCAGACTGGGCAAGGAAGTAGCTATGAAGTAGTAGTAACAGAAGCCTTAGTTCTTCTTTCAGGGAGCTCCCATAGCTGCAACACCCTTCAGAGTTTTTTTTACTCCAGAGACTAGTCCTTTTGTATCCCCATATGACCAGTCATTGGATACTAGCTGCCCCTGGGGAGGCTTTGTCATCCTGAATAAGGCAACTTCCTGGAGAGCTAACATTCCTAGCAGCTGTGGGACTGTAGCCTTGGTGCTGAAGGAGGATCTGAAGAGTATGCCTCAATATCACCACAGGGTTTAAAGACAATACTTTGAAATCAATGTAGTTACATACATATGTTACGTATGTACGTATGTATGTATGCATGTATGTATGTATCTTATATTCTGAATGGGCCATTCCCAATTTTTGAAACTCAAACTATCTCACAGTTTTCTCTAAATTCCAGTATTCATTATTTGCTCTCAAAACACATGAAACGGATTCTTTAGTTCTAATGTATATTTTTAAGCCAATAGAAGCTAGACAAATGTAAAGGAAAACAAAATTATATAAATGTGGGAGCAAATATATTCAAAATTAAGCTAAGAATTCCACTTCTAAAACTTAACAATCCTTTAAATATTTAAAAATAACCTGAAAGATTTAGTGAGCTTTCTCCCACCAAGTGTTCCTTGATCTTTTGACTCGTATTTAGATGAAACGGAATGGTGATATATCTTTATCAACAAGAATTGTATTTAGGGGCAGATTATCCAATAGGAAAGGTAAGCATAGTGCAGAGTATTAGTGGAGAGTATTTAAGTTGTTGAGTAAGTTAGGATGAAAAAAGATGAAAGTGTTTGGATCTGTCCAACCAGAATAATTCAGTTTAGACTGAAATCAGTATATATTAAGTTTCACAAGCTAAATTCAGTCAAACTTACCTTGCTTATCAGATCGTCTGTAGTGAACAACTGAAAGGGGCTGCACGGAAATTTCATGTTTATTGTTTATTGCCAACAGTACAGGCCTGGCTTCCTGGGTATTGTAGTATTGTTAATGCCTAGCTTGCGTAGTAGACTTTTGCATGCTCCTATGATTTTGATTTTTCTTCCTATCCCCTCCGACTCCCCAGTTGCTTTCCCATGACTTTGAAGTTTAACTAAGTTTCTCTTTGAGAGGTAGAACGACCTTGGAGGGTAAAGTAACTCATCTGTGACATGATAATAACGGTGCAAGATGACCTTCAAGGATTGCCAGGTGCAGAATGTAACCACCAGAAAAAAAAAAAATAATCTTGTCCATATAAAAACTTTCAGCCAGTCTCCAGTTGGGAGACAGGTCTTTTGGAGGAGCTCATTCCCCTCTGTCTCTTGTATATCGATATACAATAAAACACTCTTGCTGCACACCTCAGCCCTGTCTCAATATTGGTTTCTGTGGCAGGCAGCTCAGACCCACCATTGCGGTAATTCAATTTCCCATTTTTTTCACCACATCAAAGATTCTGCTTCTGTCTCTGTCCCAACCCCACAGCACCTTCTTACAGAATCAAAGCCTCTTTTCAATTTACAATCCCTGACAGAGGCTGATGACCTAGTAAGCAAGGTAAGCACGAGCTTACTTGTGTTTACTTACTAATCTGTAGTGAACAATTTCATGTGGCTCTCATCACATCTTTGATGTATGATCTAGTAAGCAAGGTAAGCATCATACTTACCTTGCCTATTGGATAATTTGCCACTGATTGTATTCAATCAAATAGTCTAAAATGGTATTATTTTTTAAAACTGTCAAAGTCACTTGCAATTTGTCTAAGAATTAGCCAAAATCTTTTACCATAGCACAAAGAACCTTTAAAAAAGCACACATTCACTTTTTTTTAATATGGATCAAGTCTGGATCTATGATTTTGAATTCTATGATGTGTTCAGAAAGAATTCAAAATGAATTCTATAAAGAACAATGACTTTCAAAAAATGTTCAAATGTAGCTCTCAGCAACTGTTAATATTTATTGAATGCTATGTCCAAGGGACAGTGCTTTGTACTTAATACATCTTATCTCATTTGATTTTCACTACAGTACAAAAATGTATCTCTGTGAAGTCTGTTTTTCAGATGAGAAATCTGAGACTCAGAGGATTTAATGAAGTTATCCAAGGCTACAAAGATAATAAGCAGAGAAATCAAGATATAATTCTACCTTTATCTGAGTCCATCACACGGCTGTTTGTACTAGCTTCATGCTATGGAGTTCAACAGAATCAGCAGTCACCTAGTTAGAATTTGAGTACTGAGCAATATGAACATGACAAGCAATCAAAGTTCTTGAAACTAGTACTCAGAAGCCATTTCTATTCATTTATAGAATGAGTGGTGGAAATAAACAGCTCTAGCAATGATCATTCCAAAATGTATCATGTGGACATTTATAACAACTAATATACACTCTCAAAACAAGAATTGTGTAGTGCCTTTCCAAATCTTCCAAATAAGTTTGAGAGACAATGGTTTAAACAAATGCACACGTTTTAACTGCAGGACCTTATTATACTAATATGCATTCTAAATGCACAAAAAGATAATCTAGTAAGCAGAGTAATTCCAAATGTTTTTGCCCAAATAATCTTCTTGTTTGTTTGTTTTGCTTATTTGTTCATGGACTATGTCTCGAGATTCATTTCTTCATGATACATTTTTAGGTGGGTTATATGATGTTTTGTTAGATGTAAATACCTGCTTGTTCATGAAGAGCAAGTACTCTAAAGCTATGGCTACAAAATGACCGTAACTGTCAAAACTTGGCACTATGGAAACCAAAACAACAAAAGCACACAAAAACTGAACCAAAAAATTAGGAAGTTTGACTGAATTTAGTTTGTGAAACTTACTTAACATATACTGATATCAGTCTAAACTGAGTTATTCTGCTTGGACAGATCCAAACACCTTCATCTTTTTTTTTTTTTCATCCTAACTTGCTCAACAAACACTCTCCACTAAAAAAATCTACAGTTGCTCTAAAGCTGGCACTCAGGAGGCATAAGGACAGGGCTGATAAGGATTTGCAGGGCAGAAGAGGGGACAGAAGCCAAAGTCAGCCACACAGAAGTGGACAGTAGTTCCTTAAGACAAGGGAAGCAGGTAAGTGCGCAGTGAAAAAAAGAGGCAAGGGGAGGAGGCACTGAACTTTTTACATCTAGTCAGGGGAGGGGCAGGTATGAGAAGGTAGCTAAAATAGTGGTCAGTAGCACAGATCATAGTATGGATAACCATGTTGACAGTACTCTGAAAAAAAAAAAAAACCTGGTTAAAAAGATCAGGAAAATGCCCAGGCTAAATAAAGCAGGATATTGGAGGTCCCGGCCCAGGCAGTAGTAAAGGCTTGATATTGAATCATTCAGTTTCTGAGAGGAAGGTGTCTTAGTTTCTTTAACAAACAGAAATTTATTTTCTCACAGTTTAGGAGGCTAGAAGTCTGAATTCAGGTCACCGGCTATAGGGGAAGGCTCTCTCTCGCTCTCTGTGGGCCCTAGCGGAAGGTTTTGCCTCTTCCAGCATTTCTGGATTCCTGGGCAATCTTCACGTGGTATGGCGTCTATCTTACTCAGTTTGTGCTTGTGTCCCTATGCCTATGCTGCTCTTTGTAGAAGTCAGAAGTCATTAGGTTCAGGACACACCCTACACTATACAGTCTCAGTAATATAGCAAAGAAAACCCTGTTCCCTAAGGGGATTACATCCATAGGTATGTTTAAAAACAAACAAACAAAAAACCCTTGCCTTCGAGTCAATTAAGACTCATAGTGACTCTATAGGACAGAGTAGAACTGCCCCACAGGGTTTACAAGGAATAGCTGATGGATTCAAACTGTTGACCTTTTGGTTAGCAGCCGAATGCTTAACTACTACACCAATTCCAACACATATCTTTAGGGAAAACAATTCAGTCCGTACCAGGTCTCCTCCTTTCCTTCCTGTCTAGAATTCGCTCTTCTCACAGTTATGGCATGGCTGAAATGCTGCCAGATGGAGAAGATTAAGCACACCTAGCAGAGAGAGTGAGGGAACAAAAAGCAAATAGTTCCAACAGTTCACTTTGTACCTTGAAGGATATCTTAGAATATGAGGGAAAAAAGAATGATAAAGTGAAGGGCAAAAGGAAGAGAGGGACTCACATATTCAAAACACTAGACTGAGTTACTTGTTGGTGCCCAAAACAGTCAGATTCCTTTATCTTTTTCCAATAAATTGTGGAAACTGTTCATAAATTATTTCCTATTTTTCAAGTTTTGAGAAGGACCATCCTCAAATTTACATTATTAAAGAAAATATCACTCAAAGTATGTACTAGCAATTCTCAATAATACATAGTCAGAACCAGAGGAAATTAATATATTAGATGTTTCCCCATTATTCTAACCATTTTTTGCACAACATAATTGTAAAAGATATGGTAGCTAATAGAGATAATCACACTTTGAAAAACTGAGTAGTGCTTCTGAACAAGCATCACTCATTAACTTTTAGAAATATAGCTTTTCCATGTAAGAAACCTCTTTGTCTTTGGTTTTACACAAACTTTTTGAGTTTCCTGTTATGATTGATATGTTACATATTTCTAAAAACCAAAATGTATGTCAGATTTATCTTACAGAAAAATATTTTGGTTAAAACTTTGTAAATACTGTGACTACTGGGCATGTACAGAGACTAAGGAAAATATGATTCATTAGATTTCCTTGGGAAACAATGCTAGCCCAGCTAACTTCACACCTGATTGCCATTTTTAATCTGACATTTTGCATTTTTTCATTTTATTTATTTTATTCAGTGCATTTTATTTTATTAGTACATTTTATTTAGTGCATTTTTTCAGCATTTGAAAAAAATATTGACCTTTATATTAAAATAGACTAACCACAGACAATTGGTAAATCACAATACCACACACAATCACAATAACTAATAATACAATATAATGTGAGGCAACTTTAAGATAATATAATATTGAAATACCTAAAAGTGATAGTTTATCATTTTAAGAATTTATTAAACATTATTTTTTTTTGGCTTTTTGGGCTTCTATTACCTTCTTATTTTTAGGAAATATTACAGAAAATATGTGACCCTAATTGCTTAAATGGACAGTCAATGTCTTAGTTATCTAGTACTGCTCTAACAGAAATACCACAAGCGGATGGCTTTCACAAAGAGAAATTTATTCTCTCACAGTCTAGTAGGCTACAAGTCTAAATTCAGGGTGTCAGCTCCAGGGGAAGGCTTTCTTCGTCGGCTCTGGAGGAAGGTCCTTGTCATCAGTCTTCCCTGGGTCTGGAAGTTTGTCTGCACAGGAACCTCAGGTCCAAAGGACATGTTCTGCTCCCGGCACTGCTTTCTTGGTACTATGAGGTCCCCAACTCTCTGCTTGCTTCCCTTTCCTTTTATCTCTCAAGAGATAAAAGGTAGTGCAGGCCACACACCAGGGAAGCTCCCTTTACATTGGATCAGGGATGTGACCCGGGTAAGGGTGGTGTTACAATCCCACCCTAATCCTCTTTAATGTAAAATTACAATCACAAAATGGAGGACAACCACACAATGCTGGGAATCGTGGCCTAGCCAAATTGATACACACATTTTTTGGGGGACATAATTCAATCCATGACACCCAATATGGAGGGTTTAAAAAAATTGTACTTAGGTCATAATGTATTATTTTACCTAGATTCTTATTGTTTTATTCCAACTTCTTAATTCCCAGACATTTTAAAGTTTATTTCTTCATCATCTGAGGACTTTCTCATACATTAAGTAGCCATATACATTCTGCAGTCTTATATGGAAAAGATTTATGAGCATCACTTCCAAATCTCTCCAGTATTTGGAATCCTCTTTATATGTTTTGGTCCTTCTTTATATTGCTTTCTCACTGTTGGTCATTTTAAAATTTTTATTTGAAAGGAAATAAAAATGTAAAATTTCTTATAAGTTACCATCCTCTTCCACTACCCCCCCGTATGCTTAAATCCTTACATTTTTGTGATTCTTAAGTGCCAGCCATCATCCATCTGTATCAAATCTGATTTTATTGAATGTTTTGTTCATTTGCTTTCTATTCTTCCACCTTTATTACATAGGAGTTATTCATTTTTAAAGCTATTAAATTTGAAGTAACAATGGGATTCCATACATGACTTTCATCTTCAATCATTACTGAGTAGAAATGTTTCTCATATAAACAGGAATACCAATTATAGCTCATCATTAAGAGTCATAATTAAATAACATACTGCCTAGTTGGTTGCTTCAAGATCTTCAAGTTTTATTAACTCAGATTTTTTACTGAATGATCCTCAGAAATGACTTTTAAAAGAGCTTGAGTTTTTAAATACCAAAAGGAAAAGTCATTACAAAGAAAAATGTAAATGCACTTATGAAGGGAAATTGAGCTTATTTTATCAAAGTTCCTTACCTCATTTATAATATATCTATGCTCTGATGTCTAACTCACTCAAAACCCTTCTTATATAGCCTGATTCTGTTATTGACTTGACCAGGTATGTGCATCCACTCACCATACACACACTATACATACACACATATAAGCACACAAGCACACATGCATGTGGACACATCTATCCAGACATGTACACAACTATCCTTCAAGCCATTTCATTTTGGCTGCAAATTATTTAATCCCCTCTACTAACTGCTATGGATTAGTGAAGAATTAGTGTTTACTTTTAATGTATCCTTCAATTCTTTCTATATAATTCAAAAATATGTACCTTTTATACAATTGAACTAAAAAATCTAATACCTGGAAATATATCTAGCAAAATATGTGCAAGACCTTTACACAAAAAAACAACAACAAAATACTATTAATAGAAATTAGAGAGTGTTCAAAATGAATGAAAGAACATACCATGTTCATGAATTGGAAGAGTAAGTTTATCAAGAAGTCAGTTTTCCATGAATTTGTATATATGTGAATAATCGTTAAGACTGTATATGATTTTGTGTATGTATATATATGTACATATATAGAGAGAGAGTGAGAGAGAGAGATCCTAATCAAAATCTGTTTTCTTTGCATTCCTTTATTTTCCTTTTTTTACTGAAAATGACAATTAACAAGGTGATTCTAAAATTGTTATGGAAATGTATGGGCCAAGAATAGACAATGTAATCTTCAAAAGAAAAACAAAGCCAAACTTATAAATTAAGACAGTGTGGTCTTGACACTATTGTAGAAAAAAAGTGATCAACAAAACAGAAGAGGGAGTCCAGATAAAGACCCATATATGTATGGTCAGCCGATTTTTGGTAAAATGACTAATTATAGTGTGATGGTGTAAAGGATAATCTTTCAATAAATATGCTGTATTATTTGGAGAGTCATATGAAAAAAAATATATGTCTGACTTTACACCATACACAAAATTTAATTTCAGATAGATTTCATATCTAAATGAGAAAATAAAACAATAAAGATTTTTGAAGAAAAAACAAGAGCACCTTTGTTAATTTGAAGTAGACTAAACTTTTTTTTTTAAACAGGACACAAAAAGTGCTAATAATCTAGGGAGAATTTGATAAATTGGATCATACTCAAATTTAAATTTTTTGTTTATCGAAAGAATCTCTAAAAGAATAAAAAAATCATCTCAGAGAATTGAAGCAGATATTTGCAATGCATAATTCAACAAAGAACTGCTAATCAAAATGAATAAAGAACTACCACAAATCATTACAATAACTCACACACATTCCTCCACACACACTCACAACCTGTAATGGTGAAATTTAATGAGGCCTACTAGTGGTAGAGAAGCCAGCATCTGAGGGAATAAAGCTGTGCTAAAAGCAGGTGAATGGCTATACAGAGACTATATATATATACATATACATGCTATGTAAGAACAGAGAGTATATCTCAGAGCTGATTTATTGTTAGATAAATGTTCATCGTAACATGACACAAATTTTAATTACTGGCATATACTTACTAGTTGACAAAACCCCAGACTTTGTGGTATCCTCTTTCACCCCCAACATTGTGAAAGCTATGCCTGGACATTTAGAGAAGTTTAATTTGTTTGCAGAGAAAATGAGAGAAACAGCTCTCAATAAAGACCATCTAGCATCATCAAAATTCTGATTCTTTTATTCTTCATGTACCTTTTAATGTCAAATATATTATACATTAGAGAGCTCTTTGAAATTGTATAGTGTCACTGTGAAACAAGCCAAAGGAAAAAATATGATTACAGCCATATCAGAGAAGAGACTAAATAAAACATATGAAGATACTCAACCTTGTTAGTCATCAGAGAAATTCAAATCCACAGTGCAGTGTAATTCCACGACACACCCACTAGAAATGCTAAAATTTCAAAATCTTGACAACACTAAGTATTGGCAAATATATCAAGTAACTGGAATTCGTTTTGTTTTTTTTTTAATTTTTTTTTATTGTACTTTAGATGAAGGTTTACAGAACAAATAGTTTCTCATTAAATAGTCAGTACACATATTGCTTTATGACATTGGTTAACAACCCCACGACATGTCAACAGTCTCCCTTTTTGACCTTGAGGGCCTTTTTTTTTGGTGCAAATATACATAGCCAAAGTTACACCGTTTTGAAAGTTTCTACATGTACAATTCAGTGACATCAATTACATTCTTCGAGTTGTGCTGCTATTCTCACTATCCTTTTCCAAATTTTTCCATCACCATTATCTTCAACTCACTGTCCCCTAGACTTCCCATCAAACCTTGTGAGTTTCTGTTGTCAATTTGATCTCACATAGATAATTCTTTTTTTTTTTTTTTTGTTCCTTAGAGGAAGATTTATGGAACAAATAGTTTCCATTAAACAGTACACATATTGCCCTATGGCAATGGTTAACAACACCATGACATGTCAACAC
>NW_004443972.1:10363422-10371103 GCF_000243295.1 Trichechus manatus latirostris
CCATCTAGCTGTACTGGACTCAGTCTGGTGGAGGCCATGGTAGCTGTGGTCCATTAGTCCTTCGGACTAATCTTTTCCTTGTATCTTGTTTTCTTCATTCTCCCTTGCTCCCAAAGGCATGAGACCAGTGGAGTATCTTAGATGGCTGCTCACAGGCTTTGAAGACCCCAAATGCTACTCACCAAGGTAGAATGTAGAACATTGTCTATATAAACTGTGTCATGCCATTTGAACTAGATGTTCCCTGAGACCATGGTCCCCACAGCCCTCCACCCAGCAATTCAGTCCCTCAGGGAGTTTGGAAGTGTCTATGGAGTTTCCAAGACCTTTCCTTGTACAAGTTGTGCTGGCTTCCCCAGTAATTAATGTGTACTGTCTTACCCTTCACCAAAGTTACCACTTATCTATTTAGTTCCCCCCTCACCTCTCCCATCCCTTGTAACTAACAAAGATTGTTTCTTTTTGTATGTAAACTTTTACATGAGTTATACAGTAGAGGTTTCATACAATATTTGTCCTTTTGTGATTGACTTATTTCACTCAGCATACTGTCTTCCAGTTTCTTCCATGTTATGAGACGCTTCACAGATTCATCATTGTTCTTTATCTTTGTATAATACTCCACTGTGTGTATGTACCATAGTTTGTTTATCCATTCATCTATTGATGGGCATCTAGGTTGTTTCCATATTTTTGCTATTGTGAGCAGTGCTTCAAAGAATATGGGTGTGCATATGTCTATTAGTGTGATGGCTCTTATTTCTGTAGGATATATTCCTAGGAATGGGATTGCATTTTGTAGTGTTTTTTTTTGTTTGTTTGTTTGTTTTTTTTTTGTTGTGCTGACATTTTCTTTGTTACTCTTACTCTCCTGTGGTGAGTTCCTTTTGCTTGTGGATTTTTTTTTTCATTTCTTTTGTTTTTGTAGGTTTTGTTTTTACTGAGACTTTATGTTTTTCTTCTTTATTTTGATGAGTAGTTTGTTAACTTTGTTTGTGGTTACCATGAAATTTACCCTTATCTTCCTAGATTTGAACCAGTCTATTATTACTTGGTATCGCTTGACTTCCTCTCCATTAGAAGGTTCTATACCTACACAGTTTATTCCCTCTTTTATTGTTCTGATGCTGTTGTCATTGATAGGTTAACCTCTCTGGTTGCCTTTTGTAATTCTTTTGGTTTTGCATAGCCCTTAAGAGGTCATTTCCTTGGTTGGTATCTGGCTAGTACAATCCCGTGTCCTATATTTAGTCTGTGGTCTGATATTGTTTGTTCTCAGATCGAAGGACTTCCTTTAATAAGTCTTGTAAGTTTGGTTTGGTTTTTACATAGTCCCTTAAATTTTGTTTATCTGCAAATTACCTAATTTCACCACCATATTTGAAGGAGAGTTTTGCAGGATATATTATTCTTGGCTGGCAATTTTCTTCTTTCAAGGTTTTATATATGTCATTCCATTGCCTTCTTGCCTGCATGGTTTCTGCTGAATAATCCAAGCTTAGTCTTATTGTTTCCCCTCTGTATGTGACTTTTTGTTTTTCTTGAGCTGCTCTCAGGATTCTTTGTCTGTCTTAGGTTTTAGCAAGTGTGATTATGATATGTCTTGGTGATTTTCTTTTGGGGTCTATCCTATATAGGGTTTTTTGAGCTTCGTGGATGGTCAGCTTTTCATTTTTCATGATATTGGGGAAGTTTTCTGTCAGCAGTTCTTTAAGGATCCTCTCTGTTTTTTCTGTTTTCTCCTCCTGTTCTGGAACTCTGATTACTTGCAGATATTCCCTTTTGATTGTATCCCACATAATTCTCAGGGTTTCTTCATTTTTCTTCATTCTTTTATCTGATTTTTCCTCAAACAGAGTTGTATCCAAGTGTTTGTCTTCAATTTTGCTGATCCTATCTTCCATCATTTCAAACCTGCTCCTCAGCCCTTCTATGACACTGTCCATTTCTGAAATCTGTTATTTACCTTTTGGATTTCTAATTGTTGTTTTTGTATGATTTCTAGTTGTGAATTTATTTTAGCATATTGTTCCTCTATTATTTTCTTGAATTCTTCTGTTTTTTTGTTTGTATTTTCCATGAATTTGTCTGCCTTTTCCATGAATTTGTCTATTTTTTTCCTCATTTTTGTCTGTTTTTTGCTTCAACTCTTGGGTAGTTCTGAATATTAGAGATTTGAATTCCCTGTTGGTTAGGTCTAGTGCCTTTTCTTCTTCCGGAACGTCATCTGGTGTTGTACTTTGGACACCTACTGGAACCATCCTGTCCTGTTTTTGTAAATATTTTGCGATTGTCTGCTGTCTTGGAGGCATTCAGTGGTTATTTTCCTTGTTTATTGATTGTAGATTTGTTTGCTTTGTCCTGCTTTTTTGTTTTATTTGGTTATGTATGAGCAGGTGGTCTGTGTGTTCTTTGTTGTTTGCTCATCTGCGGACATGATACTTTTCACCTCCTTGTCCAATTGGCAGGGTCAGTCACTCAGGTATGGTACAGAAGGGCAGGTCCAGCTGAAGGGAAGTTACTGGGATAGGTTTTTTGTGGCACGTACCAGGGCTGACAGTGCAGACCAGAAGTCAGTGCAGGGCAGTTTCCTGTAGGCCATGCCAGTGCTGCTTGGGAGTGTGATGTTCAGTGCACAGTGCAGATAGGCAGGAAGGAGGGGGTAGATTGTGGTGTGTGGCGCTATGGTGGGTATGGGAAAGATGAGAGAGAGGAGAGAGGAACAGGAGCCAAAAACATACACACAAACCAAAAAGAGTGCTAAGCGAGCTTGCTATTGGAGTAGAGATGAGAGACTGAGAAATGGGGAATAACAAAAATGAAAAAAAGAAAAAGTGTAAAAGAAAAAAATGGATAAATTTCAAACTGGAAATGAAGAAAGACAAAAAGGGAATAAGAGAAGAAAACTAAACAAAGAAATGAAAAAAAAACAAACCAAAAAAAAAAGAGAAAAGAAATGCCCCCAGGGGTGTCCCTGTGCATTTGCGCAGAGTAAGGGACTAGCTTCCAAGCTGCGTCATACTGCCTGCTACAAGGGGCTCTGAAGCCAAGCAAAGAAAAACAAACAAACAAATCAAAACAGAACAAATCAGAGCAAACAAACAAAAAACCTCCATGAGTCCCACCAGCGTGGCAGCACGGGCCAGGAAGCAGTTTCACAGTCGAGCAGTGTTTTACAGCCTTTCAAGAAGAAGCAAAGATGGTGCACGGAGCCAGGTATTTGAGAGAAAGGAGGGGGACGTGGTGAGAGGTAAGGAAGAAATCTAAAGAAGCATTAAAAAGCAACACCAGCAACCAACAAATTGCACTCAGGGAGGTGGCCAGTTCAGATGGGTGGAATTCAAGCAGCACTGGGGGAAAGCTTGTGCTTCCCATCTAAGAGACTGTGGCTACAGGAAGCAGAGGAGGCTAAGAGGGGGTGAAGAAGGGTGGGGGGTGGGAAAGCCTATATCGTGGGTTACCAGTTGTTCTGTCTCCTTCTGGAAGCTCCTTGAAGCTGCTTTCTCGTACCTCCTGTTCACTGATCTCCAATAGGAGTCCAAGATGGCAGATCCGTGCTGCAGAAGCTGACAGGGAACCTCTGCGTGTATCTCTCCTGGTGCTTTGTTCTCGGTAACTTTGTTATTCCATCCGGTGCCTGACTGAGTTCTTTATATCTTCATTTGATGCTTAGGGTTTCAGGATTGTTGTTTTCTCTGTTCGGCTTAGTTTTTCAGATCTTTGCTGTGGAGGGATGACGTGGTGCTTCTGCCTAGAGTGCCAGTTTGCCAGAAGTCCCCTTATTTTCTTTTTTGGCAAAGAAAACATGAAGCAAAGGCAGCCAAGAGCCTTTTACAACATATGCCATATACACAAGCAGAGTTCTTACCTAATTGTGCTTCACAGGCAAAGAAAACCTTGAAAAATGGTTTCAAAAGTAAGTCCATAAAGCTTGCATTTACCTCTTAAACCCCAGCATCACCAGATTTACCAGTATCATCAAAATTATTGTCCTCATTGCCACTAGGTTTAGTCTTTTTTAACAAACACACTGAAGTTATGACCACTGAGTAAAAAGAGATGGGTAGTTCAGGTAATCTGCTGGGAAATATAAAAATATGTGAACATTTACATACAATATCTTCTATTTTAATTTAAGGTTTTGTTTTTCTTTTTTCTTTGGCTTATATATCTAAAATATTATGCCTAACTGACATGCACCTTTGCACATTATCATTATTGTTGGGTGCTGTCCAGTCAGTTCTGACTTATAGAAATCCCATGTGAAAGGGTAGAACTGCTCCGTAGGGTTTTCTTGGCTATAATTTTTACGTGAGCAAATCACCAGGTCTCTCTCCTATGGAGCTGCTGGGTGCACATGTAGGCACACAATGTGCCTTTTGCAATCTCTGCTCTTAAATAGTGAAAAGGAATATGTTTCCCAAAAAGAGATTTTTTTTTCTGTTTTCTAGTTGTCAATGAACCTGCAGTCAAATTTATTCTAAGGATCATTCTGATTAGTTTTAGGTTCTAGATGTTTTGTACTATCTTTATATCTTTACAGAATTAATGAGTAGTCTAAAATTTACGCGGCCTTGATTAATCTAGATAACTTAGATTTGTTTCTGTGTTGCTAACATTACAAAGAACTTGAAGTACATAGTACATAATGTAATCAAGTATCAATTGTGCTTCATCCTGACCCATTCAAATTACGTAAAGACAAGGATATCTAGGCGTAATGTCAAGAACATGTAATTACGAGTGAGAAGGCCTATTCTACCCACATGATACATAGATGGAAGTGAGTTCAAATAACAGTTTTACTCTTCACTAACAGGTTCAACTTGAACAAGTCATTCTTGCTTCAGTTTCTTTGTCTTATAAAGTGAGAGGAGGAGCTTAATACAAAAAAAGAGGAGTTTGAAAATTAGCAAGCATTTTTCTTCCTACATTCAAGACTATCTTGATGTCTTATTACACTTGAAATTGCTTCTTTACTAGTGTAAAATGTTAGCAATTTTTGAAATATTTGTTGACTCAAGAGTTTTGACTTTTATCTTGAAATTTGGGAAGAAACTGGCCTCTTGTTACCTGATGGAGAAGATATACAGAATTTGGATTTTATTAAATCAAAGGAAGATTAATAAAACTTCAGGTGAAACTCTAAACATCTTAATTCTACATTGCTTCTACTCTGTAAAACTGAAGAAAATGAATGTGAATTGTACTCTTCTAAAACATATCTTTGGTCTCAGAAAGATTAGAGAAAACATTATGGAGAATTATGAAATAAATAATATTTTTGATTTTTACTTTTTAGTGAGCTTTGTATATACACACAAAATGTGCCTACTCTAACTGTACAGTTTAATGGATTTTCACAAACAGAATACTGTAGTTCAAGTGTTTGTTGATTATAAATAATGCTATAGTGACCATGCTGGTACCTGTTTTTTAGAGGAATATAAGGATGCATTTTGTTGGATATATACCCAGAAGTAGAACTGTTGGAATATAGATTACGTGTACATTTACCCTTCATAGATACTGTCATATGATTATTCAAAGTGGTTGTATCACATTTCACTCCCATCAGCAGGATAAAAGAATTCCAGTTACACTTCCGGGCAACATTGTGCTATAGTCAGAAGCACCACACTGTCCCTCCACAGCCAAGATCAGAAAAACTAAGTCAAATAGAGAAAACAACAATCCTGAAACCCTAAAACATCAAATGAAGAGATAAAGAACTCAGCCAAGCACCAAATGGAGTGAGAAAACTGACAGAGAATGGAGAATGATGAGAGATTCATGCAGAGGTCCCCCATAAGGTAATGCTGCGTGGATCTGGCATCTTGGACTCCTATCAAAGACCAGCAAACAGGAGGTATGAGAAAGCAGCTTCAAGGAGCTTCCAGCGGGAGACAAAACAACCAGTAATTCGTGATATATGCTTTCCCACCCCCCACCCTTCTTCACCCACACTTGGCCTCCTCTGCTTCCCGCAGCCAAAATCTCTTGTCTGGGAAGCACCGGCTGCTTGGATTCCACCCACCCAAACGGGCCGGCTCTCTGAGTGCCATTTGTTGGCTGCTGGTATTGCTTTTATCCGCTTCTTTTGATTTCTTCCTTACCTCTCACCACCTCCCCCTCCTTTCGCTCAAATACCTGGCTCCATGTGCCATCTTTGTTTCTTCCTGAGGGGCTGCAGAGATCCGGTAATTTGTGATATACGCTTTCCCACCCCCTACACTTCTTCACCCACACTCGGCCTCCTCTGCCTCCCGTGGACACAGTCTCTCTTCTGGGAGCACTGGCTGCTTGGATTCCACCAGCCCGCAGTAGCTGGCTCTCTAAGTGCCATTTGCTGGCTGCTGGTGTTGCTTTTTTTTCTGCTTCCTTTGATTTCTTCCTTACCTCTCACCACCTCCCCCTCCTTTCACTCAAATACCTGGCTCCATGTGCCATCTTTGCTTCTTCCTGAGGGGCTGCGGAACTCTGTTCTAGAGTGGAGCTGCTTCCCAGTCTAGGCTGCTGCACTGGTGGGATCCCGGGGCTTTTGTTCATTTGTTTGTTTTGAATTGTTTGTTTGTTTTCTTTTCCTTTTCTTGAGTTGGAAGCGCGTTCTGGCCAGGTGGTGTTGCGTGGCTTGGAATGTACCACCTCGACTTCTACAAACGAGCAGAGGGATCCCTGAGGGCATTTCTTTTTTTGCTGGTTTTTTTTTTTTTTTCTGTTTTTTGTGGGGCTTTTCGTGTTCCTTTTTTTTTTAATTTGCTTTGTTTTCTTTTCCCTCTCTTTCCCTTTTTGTCTCCTTCATTATTCAGTTTCTCGTCTCTCTATATCTTACTTCTCTTGCTGTTCCCTGAATACCTGGTGTTGTATACCTCTATGCCTTCTAGCCAGGCTGTACTGCAACACCTGAGAACAACTTCCCCAGACCTCATAGCTGCACCGGTAGGATCCCTGGGAACTGCTGTTCTTTTCCCTTTCTGATTTTTATTTATTCATTCTTTTCTTTTTTTTTTTCCTCTTCCCCTTTTTGTTTTTCTGCATTTCATAGTCTCTCATCTCTCCACTCCAATGGCAAGCTCCCCTAGCATTCTTTTTTTGTTTGCATGTTTTCGGCTCCTGTTCCTCTCTCCTCTCTCCCATATCCATCTTAGCTCTACACATAACAATCTCCCCACTTCATCCTGCCTACCTGCACTGGGCGCTTAACATCAGACCACAAAGCAGCACAGGCATGGCCTACTGGAACCTGCCCTGCACTGATTACCGACCTGCTCTGGTGGCTGTAGTAAGTGCCACAAACAACCCATCCCAGAAACTCCTCTTCAGCTATATCTGCCCTGTCATACCATATCCAAGTGACTGACCCTGCCAATTCGAGAAGGAGGCAAAAAGTAATGTGCCCACAGAGGAACAAACAGCAAAGAACACACAGCCCACCTGCTCAGACACAGCCAAATTTTTAAAAAAAGGGATGAAACAAACAAATCTATAATCAATAAATGAGAAAAATAAGTACTGAATGCCCCAAAGACAGCAGACAATATCAAAACATTTACAAAAACAGGACAGGATGGTTGCAGTAGGCATCCAAAATAAAACACCAGATGACTTTCCAGTGGAAGAAAAGGCACTAGAACTGCCTGACAGGGAATTCAAATCTCTAATACTCAGAATTATCCAAGAG
>NW_004443972.1:10376078-10400841 GCF_000243295.1 Trichechus manatus latirostris
TCATGAAGAGAAGACAATTGTATCAGGGCTTCACTCCACTAAGGAGAAATGCAAGAGTAAGCAGCTGCTTTTTTTTTTTTTTTTTTTTTTAAATATATCTAATTAAATTTAAATACATACCAGGGAAAATATTGCTATGTAATAGCAATCTTGTTAAAAAAAAAAAAAAAAAAGGAGAGAAGAAAATAAATAATGCTTCCATAGTGTTATTTTGAGGACATCATTTTAGAGTTGGTCTCATTCCTAATGGAAAACTGTTTGCATGCAACAGCAGCAACACTGAGATAAGATTAAAAATATCAAGTGAAAAATATAAAGATAACAATGTAAAACATTTAAAAACAGGCAAAATTTCTTTTTGGAAAGTTTTATACATGTTTACTCTGTGGGGAAATGACCAGATGGTCAGCAGATAAAGGGATATAATTAAAGAATATCATAACTTATGTGATATAGAGGTTAGATGTTGTTTGCATAAATCAAGGATATAATATCTTCTAACACAAGCTAGACCTCTAGGTTATAAGTTAATACAGGTTAAAACTAGATTATATTTGTAAATTCACTAAAAAAGATAAAGAAAGAAATGTGTTTTATTTTCTTTTATTTTTACATTGACTATCACAAATGAACTTTTTTTTTTTAATTCTGGTCTCAGTAAATATCACTGAGTTGTGGTATATTGCATTGGTAAGTACTGTGGCTTAAGAAGACAAGTCAAGCGCAGATAAGTCAGTCAATCAATGTCTCAAAATATCCAGAATAAATAAATAAATAAAAACATGCAGAATGAGGTTCTAATGTCTATCCTACTAATTTATGGAATGTGGATGCAGAGAAGTAGTTAGAAAACCAATTGAAAATACGTACATAAAAATACTTCATGTGATAAACATAGAAGTAGCAGGATAAGAACTGAGTGATTCAGACCTCAGAAAGGGTATATTCTTCAAGGACTTAAAAAAAAAAAAAAAACAGAACTTTACTGAGGGGTAGTTCACCTACAATAAAGTTCACAGATTTAAGTGACCCAGTCAAAATATAGAACGTTACCACTGGCCACCGAAATTCCCTTTGCACTTCTTTGCAGTTGATGGTCCCATCCCTACCCCCTCCCCCAGCCTATCACTGATCTGATTTATATCACCAAAGCTTAGTTTTGGAGCCCGGGTAGCACAGTGGTTAAGAGTTGGGCTGCTAACAAAAAGGTCAGCAGTTCAAATCCACCAGCTGCTCCTTGGAAACCCTATGGGGCAGTTCTACTCTGTCCTGTCGGGTCATTGTGAGTCGAAATCAATTCAAGGGCAATGGATTCAAGAATTTCATGTAAACAGAACCATGCAATGCATACTGTTTTGTGTCTACGTCCAACATGAGGTCTGTGAAATTCCACCATGTTGTCGCATTATAGCAGTCTGTTCATTTTTATTTCTGAGTTGCTTTCCACTGTATGTTTGTACCAAAAATGCATTTTATCTATTCTCTTTTTGTGGGATATTTGTGTTGTTGCCAGTTTTTATTTATTTATTTAGTTTTACTATTATGAATAAAATGTCTATGAACATTCATATTCAAGTCTCTCTTTAGACATATGTTTTCATTTCTCTTGGGTAAATACCTAGGAATAAAAGTGCTGGGTCACATACTTGTATTTACTCAAGAGAAATGAAAACATATGTCTACAAAAAAGATCTGCATGCTAATATTCATAGCAAATTTGTTATTTGTTTATTAAAAATGAAAATTTTCCTTTGGGCTGGGGAGTGAGACTAAGTATTAGTGGTTAACAGTACTTTCCACATTAAGGGGATTGATGATCCCACAGTCAAACGTCCTGTGAACGAGTTAACTCTGGGGAGAGTAAATGACACAGCTGACTGAACTATAGAGGGAGAAATTTATACCCGCCTCTGGAACTCTGAGACAGGAAAAGCTGGAGCGTATCTGGGATGGGATAGTAGCAAAACCAGTAAGGTATCATTAGTATATTGCTGTGGAGACAGACTGGGCATAATCAGCTAGACAAGCCAGCTTCTACTTTTCATAAAGTGGCAGTGACAATGGCACCAGTAGCTCAAATATGATCAGGATACTCAAGTATCTGAAGGAGCATGAGTTCTATGGAGCCAAGAAAGAACTTGAGGAGTGCTGACTAGGAGGACAGATCTTCCCAGTACAATGGCCATGCCACAGGGGTTGACATCAGCGCAAGCGACAAAGAGGGCTGAAACAAAAGATTCTGAAAAATCATTTCAGGATACTTCACCTTGAGAAAGCCCCAGAAAGAACTAGAGAAACGACTTCTTATGCAGAAGATTAATCTCTGGTGGGTAGGCCTTGGCAGCTCATACTCTAATAATGGGAATATAAAAATTACAAATGTTCTCATTTTGTTGTCACTGATTGAAGATGACAGAGAAAATGGGTTTTGTTTTTGTTAATTCAAGTAATTCATATGTTCTAGGCTTGCAATTTCAAGAACTTAAAAATCAACCTAATACTAATCAATCCATGACATGCTTTTTTTTCTTTTTTAATTATTTTTTTGTTGTTATTGAGAAGATACAAAGCAAAACATGCACTAATTCAACAGTTCTAAATGTACAGTTCAGTGATACTAATCAATTCTGAGTTGGGCAACCAATCTCACCCTCCTTTTATGAGTTGTTTCCCCTCCCGTTCGCATAACTGCCTACCGTCTAAGGTTCCTATATTATCCTTTAAGTTACTGTTGTCAGTTTGATCCCATATAGACAGTTCTTAAAAGAACATACAGCTGAATCAGACTTTTTTTTTTTTTTTTTTTACTACTTAAGCTAAACTATTGTTTGATGTTAAGAAGACTTCAGAGGTATTTTTGGTTTAAGGTTTAAAGAATATCTCAGGGCAATAGGTTCAGGGATTCATCCAGCCTCTATGGCTCCAGAAAGTCTACAGTCCATGAGAATTTGAAATTCTGTTCTGCATTTTCCCTCTTTTGATCACGATTTCTTGATTAAAACGTCAGTCATGGTAGCCAGGCACCATCCACTTCTGGTCTCATGACAAAGGTGGCAGTTGTTCTTGGAGGCAATAAGCAACACATTCTATATCCTCTTCCTATTCCTGACTCTTCTTTTTCCTCTGTTTCTCCAGGTGAAAAGAGACCAATTATTGTGCCTTGAATGGTCGCTTGCAAGCTTTTAAGACCCCAGGCACTACGCAATGAACTAGGACGGAGAACAGAAGCACTGAATAATTTATTAGACCAATTAACTGGAATGTTTCATGAAACCATGACCCAAAACCTCCTAACCAAGGAATCAAATCCCATGAGGTTTTTGGTTGTACATAAGCAGCCTCAACTGCTACTTTTTTTTTTTTTTTGTAAATATATATATCACGCAACTTTTACCAATTCTTATTGTTCTTATTGGATAACTATACTAAGTTCATTTGGCTTTGGAGACTCAGAAATTTAGTGGTAAAATTTTGTTAAAATACTTCCACAACGCGGACTAGACTAATTCTGTGTGTCTATACCACCAATGATTATTTCTTTTACTGTATTTACTTGATTACACTAAAATATATTCGGATTGTTCAATAGTCACTGAACTAATGGTTTTCTCTGGAAACATCTAGAATTTCTCCTGTCTTTCTTGGGCCTAGAGGGTCTTTCCATAATTCCCAAGTAAAATTCCAATTACAGTGATTACTTATTACTTTAAAAGAATCAGAGTCAAAGTATTGTAAGACAAACATTACAGTTATTAATTGTGAGTGGGTCTTAACCATGCTATTAAAACCACAGATGACTGGGGGTTAAAAAAAAATCATTCCCAGGCGTATCTCAACTGCCATGCTAAATTATAGAGGTAGAATGTAAAAAGAACATGGTTCTATCCTTTTCTTTAAGCAGGAATAATTTAATTTTAATTTTGGCTTTTCCCCGTCATATAAAGATCACCATGCCTTAGAATGGTAGCGTCTCCTCCATAATTATAACTGTTACATTTGAAATCACAAAACTATAACAAAGAGCATCCTTCTAAATGCCTTAGTAGAGTATAGGTTATCTCTGACCATGCAATCTTACCTCCTACTCTCAACGTGATGCCTTGAATAGCTAAAATGATCCTGTAATATATGGCTGCTGTAACAATTTGTAGACGCAGGTATTGTTTATTCTTAGGCTTGAGAACTGGCCAGAAATCTTTATTCAAAAGGAAGCACCTTTTTTCCAATTGCTGCTTGTCAGATGCAATTGTCTGCAGCTCTCATCAAGGTCCACCTCTGTGCTACAGTTGAAATATGCTTAAAACTTCCTCCTATTTCCATACATATTTCTCTTCCACTCTTGTCTCATACCAAAAAAACCCGTTGCCGTCGAGTTGATTCCGACTCATAGAGGCTCTATGTAGGTCCCCTAAAAATCAATCTTTCACATGGCAATTAAAAATTTCTATGGAAAGTAGATGTCATATCAGCCCTATGAATCTGAATCGTTCGTTACACTTTTAAGATGTTTGTTCCTTAATGTTCTGATTTCAGTTTGGGTGGGGGGAGAGTTTTTTTAAAGTTTCTAATAATATGTTGAAGCTAAAGGAAAGAAAGTATCAGAGTTACTTACAAATGTTACTTCTTGGGCATTTGAAAACTGAAAACACCACTTAGTATCAATATCAGAGACATAGTCAGATCCTTGGAGAAAAGGAGAACTACAGACTATGTGACACGGCCAGAATTTTCCCATGGGAAGCAGCTATGATTTCTGTATAGCTTCCTTTCCAAAATAGAGAAAAATAATTAAAATGTATTTGCTCATCTCAGATATGCACTGGCATTGTATCATCTTAATGAGAATTGAGAAAGCCAGACATCTTAACTTATAATAAATTATTTTACCTTAGAAATACAATTGTTATAGACTCTAGTGTACTTTTAAAATTTTGAGGAAAACAAAGAGCTTCATTATTCGTAGAGTGATGACTCTATTGTCCAACTCCAAGTAATCTCTTCAGCTTTATCTCCAACATCACTACAATGAGTTCTTTTCCCATCACAGCCAACTGTGTGCCACATGTGGTTGCCTGGTCCTTCTCATGCCTCCATAGATTAACAGGTACCATCACATTGCTCTGGAATCCACTTTCCAGGCTCATGCACCTTGCATACCTCAGTCCTGCCATGGCTTCTCTGAAGCACCTGTTACACAAGGCAGAGTAAGTGTGCTCCTTTCTTCCTTCTTTACATCTAACTTCCCATGCTCAGGTCTACCATAGATCTTCCCATACTATATGGCAATTGTTCCTTCATGTGTTCCGCTTTGCAAACTAAAAGAACCTTTGACACAAACCTGGATCTTATTTGCATATGAACCTCCAATACCTCATATATTCCTGATACGTATACTCAACTACTAGCCAAAAGGTTGGCTGTTCGAATCCTTCCAGAGGCACCTCAGAAGACAGGCATGCAATTTGCTTCTGAAATGGCACGGCCTTGAAAACCCTATGGAGCAGTTCTACTCTCACACATGGGGTCACCATGAGTTGGAATCTACTGGAAGGCAACTAGCAACAACAACAACAATCACTTATTGCATAAATGGAATTACACTACTGGGATTATACGGTCAATGGACACAGAAACATAAATTTGAAAAAAAAAAAAAAAGAGAGAGACGTCTTTTCAGAGCTATAAGTCCAACTATACATCAACCTTGACTCAATTTAAACTCTCTGGTATTATTATGATTCAAAATGTTGATAAGCGATGAGTTATTAAAACCAGATGAATACTAGATAGGAAGGGAGTATGCCATGATCTGATCTGTAGGAAAGGGGTGCTATGATCTGATCTGTGATTTAAAACCCACTACTGTCGAGTTGCTTCTGACTCATAGCAACCCTACAAGACAGACAGTAATTGCCCATAGGGTTTCCAAGGCTGTAAATCTTTACAGAAGCAGACTGCCACACCTTTTGGTTGGTAGGTTCAAATGGCCAGCCTTTAGGTTAGCAGCCCAGCACTGTAACCATTGCACCATTAGCAACATTGTGAAGGAAAGGGAGTACTGGGGAGATTAGACTCATTACAAGGGCGTTAAAATATCCCAAACCCACTCCACATAGACTTCGTGACCTTTGATGCCCTTTATTTTTCTGATAGGACATGACGGAAGTTTGGTGATAACTTGAGAATATTTGATCTTTCAGAAAGTAGATGAAAGTGCTCTGATTTTATAACTTATTTCAGTAGACTTTCTAATGTGAAAAATGGTATAATATCTGAAAATCTATAGTTTAAGACAGAATGAATTCCAGATATAAGATTTAAAGTAATTTTAGAATATTTTACAGGTACTAGAGAAAAAAAATCAAATAAAATTAATATTTTTAACTTACTATCTTCTACCACAGAAAGTAGTAGACTCTTACATAGCTGGAATTTTATTTGAATATGTTTTGGTATAATTTGATTAACTGTTATGAAACAAAGAAGCATGATTTCGAATATTAAATATAAGAAAACATCCCTTATTCAGGGTTCATTCATTAATAAAATATTTACTGAAAAAAAACAAAGGCATATCTTTGAGTGTGGTTGAGAAATTAATGCCCTGCTCAGAATATAATTGGGAAAGGGTAAGTCAACAAAATCATCAAGGACTCTATTTAAAATAGTCGAGAATAGATAAATCTATATATTTGTGAAATGATGCTCTACAAAAGGAAGACTTCAATAAAAAAAATTTAATGCTAACATTTTCTCCAAAATCCATGTATTTATATTTGTTTTTAAATAAGTACATTTTGTTTTGGCTAGATAATGAAAAATTACAACATATAATATTTAAGTAAGTCAATATGTCCATGCTGTTGTTGAAAAACTTCAACACCTGTAATTCTTGTAGAAGATATGATTAAAACAAATCACTAAATAATTAAATGAAATCAACCCCAAATCATTATCCCCTTGCTGAAATAGAAAGATGAGCTGCTTTAAAAATGAGGAATTGCTTTGTGCCAAATTTAGAAGAGCCAGCTGAATGAGATGAGTTGGGGTCTGTATGTTGAACGAGTTGGCCCCAATCTGATACCTGAAACCTGAGAAGAAAGAAGTCCCAATGGTAGTATAAGCATTCAGAATACAGGCATGATATGTTATAGGAAAAATCTTAGACCAAATATCAAAGACAAAATACTAAAAAAAAAAAAGCAAAGCACAAGGGAAATTTGCATTACCAAAATTGGCATATCACTGTATTTCTCAAGACTAGCCCCCAAGACATGAAGCAAAGAGAGAAGATGAAAGCAGTAACAGAAGGCCTAGCGACTGGAAAAGTTACATACCACTGGGACTTTCCTTTTCAGCTCTGCACACCACATAAAAAGAAATCTTGTCTGCAACAGATTCCACAGAAAGACTAAGAATGGTAGAAGGTTTGGACTTTTACTCTCTCAAGGTATTGCTACAGCAGGAAGAAGGGGTGGAAATCACAACACACAGAGACAAATATAACATACACCCTGGGAAATTGGTGTGAGAATTATTATTTTATACTTTGGTCATTAATTATTTCTGACTCCTCGTCAGTACAAAGGGGCCTGGCTTTAGAAAATGGTTCAGATGTTCTGGATTTCCCTTAGACGTGGATTACATTTAAATGTTTTAGCAAAACCAAAGTATTCAGAAATAAAAATTAGAATCGAAAAGAGAGAGAGAGAAGGAGCAGGAACAGTTAAGATAGAAGAAAGATAATAGACTTTTCTAGTTCATAGCTTTTATGTTTGTTTGTTTAAAAAACAAAACAAAAAGCAACAAACAGAATTACATTTAAGACCTAATCTATGATTTTTTAATGAAGATTTGGAATGCTCATTTAGGATTGCCCGGGATCTGTGATCTAGGGGAAAATGTAGTTCCAGCCCTCATGATTTCTTAAGGGAATTTGTGAGTTCATTTTCTGATCTAAGCACTGGATGTGGTGAGCTAATCTCCAAGCTTCCAGATTCAGTCACTGTCCTCAAAAACTCTCCTGAGTTCCTCAGTTCCTACAGAACCTCTCACAAATACATTCCCAACTTCATCCAATGGCTGCTTCCCTAAATCCTACTCCTTGAGAGCAAGAGTTATGACTGTATGTCTATTACAGTTACATTTTAACTAATTAAAGGCAAATGACATTTTTTATAATGGATAACTTGATGTATCCTTTCTACATAGATGATATATAGATATAGAGATAGAGACAGCTGTAAGGATATTAGGTATACCTAAGATATTTTCTAAATATAACTTGCATATTCAAGTTTTGTTTTTTTCTTGAGCATTTATTCTGATCTGGGATTACTTTACCACCTCTGCCATTATGGATCCCTGGTGGCATAGTCATTAAGAGCTCAGCTGTTAACCAAAACGTCAGCAGTTCTAATCTACTAGCCGCTCCTCGGAAACCCTATGGGGCAGTTCTACTCTGTCTTACAGGGTCACTATGTGTTGAAGTTGCCTTGACAGCAACAGGTTTGGCTTTTTTTGGTTTGGTTTCTGCCATTATATCTTCCTTTCATTACCGTCTTTAATATGAAAATCCCATTCATTTTTAAATTCAAGCTCAGTAATAGTAAATAAGAATTCTTAAGATCTGCTATATACCAACCATTTAGTGTAATAATACATAATTCTCAATATAAACATATCATTAAAAATGGAGTTTAGTCATTATGAACATAATAATGTGTTTTCTATAAGAATATGTCTCAGTCTATTTGGGATTACAGTACCCTTTGGGAATCTCTGTATGTTTTGTATGTAATTTCTTTAGGACTTAATCTTAAACAGAATGATTATCTTCTCTTATTTACAGGCAGAATTTAAGGATGATAATTTTGGTCTAAAAATTGAGGATAAAATAACTTTACCCTTACAGAAACAATTAAAATATTACCATTTAAAGTAAGTACATTATAAATATTTTTCACATGAATAACTACAATACTAAGAATTGTGTAAGACATGAAACTGTCTTTTGTTCACTGCTTAAACCTCTCTGAAATAAAAACAAACTGCCAAATCTTTCTCTCGCGGAGCAACTGCTGGGTTCCACCTCCAGACCTTTCAGTTAGCAGCCAGGCACTTGACCACTGTGCCACCAGGGCCCAGATTCCTTGATGGCAAACAAAAAAAAAAACCAAAAACAAACCCATTGTGGGTAAGTTGACTGCAACTCATAGTGACCCTGTAGGACAGAGTAGAACTGCCCCATAGGTTTCCGAGGAGCAACTGGTGGATTTGAACTGCCAGCCTTTTGGTGAGCAGCCAAGCTCTTAACCACTGCACCAACAGGAATCCTCCTTGATAGCAGGATGTGGTAAAGAGAAACAGAGCCTCTGGGCTTACTTCAGAACAGTTACTTTTCCCTTCCGCCTGCTGGAAGCACCAGGGAGTCTTTGTTAAATCTTCACAGTGAGAACCTGCTAGAGCTCCTTGAGGTGAACTCATGAAATGTAAGGGTGCCTCTAAGGCTAGGCCCCCAGGAGTTTTTAATCTCTCAGGCTAGTTTGTACTCAGTCTCCATAAATCAGTTAATTACCTTTAAGCTTCCCTACCAGGCTTCAGCAGTGGCTTCTGCTCCCAGTAAGCTGTGATTCTCTTTGCTTGCCTGACTCTCAGGTTTTTGGTGTAGCAGTTGGACCTGTGACAGCAATTCTCTGATGGATCTAAGAAGAGCTGTTGATTTTCAATTGTTCAGCTTTTTTCTTTTTGTGAGGAGGGGAGTGACCACTTCCAAGCTCTTTACGTGGTGGACTAGAAAATGGTAGTACTATTTTTTAAATGAATGTCATTTTTGTGTGTGTGATAAAAGTGTCAAATCAATGCATTAAAATAACTGAACATTGAGATTAAAAATAAACAAGATTACTGGCATGAATGAATTAGTAGACACATCAGCAGTGGATTTTATCAGGGCATACGAACATGGCATTGGAACATAAATGAATAAATGTAGAAATCTAGTTCATTCTTTTATTCTGAGTGCTGTGTAAAAAAATCTGTTTTAATTTAATAAACAGCGATCCGTATGGAAAGACAGGAAATTGCAGGAAAGCCAAAAGCAGAGCAAAAATCAGCTATAATTTCATCATCTTTTGATATGCAGAAGCTACCTCGTTTGCAGAATGTATAGGTTATGAAAGTCTGTTTATAACATGAGTTCTTCATAAGACCAAAATGAAACTATTTAGCAACTGCTAACATAGTCTGGCTGTCCATGGTGACTAGCTTTTGTTCTCTTGGTTTGTTTGCTTAGATAAAAGTTGGTAAGTAGAGAACCTTTTGTATAGAAAGAGAGAAACAGAAATTCATCCTTTGCACCAGGAATCTCACTATTCTTGCATAGACATTTTCTAATGTAAACACTAAAAATTTGATAAATATTTATTTATATGTATTTAGATATACAAATAAGTTCTTTATATATTTAAATATATGTATATTTACACTATACATAAGTATGAATGTATATACATTTATATTTCCAAATTTAAAATAAAACATTTCAAAACTTAATCTTAAGAGAAGTGCTTTTGTGATCAAGTAATACAAATTAGCTTTGCTACTAATAAATTATATTAATTAATTTTTACCCGACTCTATTCTCTGTAGCACTTATCTGTAATAAATCATTTCCATATTATGTCTAATTCAGTATTTTTTAATGGCATATATAGCTGCTATTACATTTAGAAGCTTAGACATAAAGATTAGTCCTAAAAATCTAGACTCTAAAATCTACTTTTGCCTCTTCTAGATATTTCATATAAGTGGAACCATATAATGTTTGTCTTTTTGTGTCTCACTTATATCACTTAGCATAATATTTCTAAGGTCCAAGCATGTGGTGACATGTATTATCACTGTTGTTCATGCCATTGAGTCAATTCTGACTCATAGCAACCCTATGGGACAAAGTAGAACTGTCCCATGGGGTTTCCAAGGAGCAGCTGGTGGATTCGAACTGCAGACCTTTTGGTTAGTAGCCTGACTGCTTAACCACTTTGCCACCAGGGCTCCACTGTGACATGTATTAGAACTTCATTATTCTTTACAGCTGAATAATACTCCATTGTGCATATGTACCATATTTTGTTCATCCATTCATCTGTTGATGGGCACTTGGGTTGTTTCCAGCTATTGGCTATGTAAAGAATGCTGCAATAAACACTGGTATGCATGTGTCTGTTTGAGTTACTGCTTTCAGTTCTTTGGGGTATATAACTAGGAGTGGAAGTCCTAGGTAACATGGTAATTATATACTCAATTCTTTCAGGAACTGCCAAGCTGTTTTCTGCAGAGACGGCACCATTTTACATTCCCACCAGCAGTTTACTAATGTTCTACTTTCTCCACATCCTTGCCCACACTTGTTATTTTCTGTTTTTTTGTTGTTGTTTAATAATAGTAATCCTAGTAGGTGTGAAGTTGTATCTCATTGTGATTTTGATCGGCTTTTCCCTAAATATATTAAGCATCTTTTCATGTGCCTATTGGCCGTTTGTGTATCTTCTTTGATGAAATGTCTATTCAAGTGCTTTGCCCATTTTTTAATTGGGTTGTTAGTCTTTTTGATGTTGAGGTTTAAGGGTATTTTATATAGTCTGGATATTATGCCCTTATCTGACATATGGTTTCCAATTATTTCCTCCCATTCTGTGGATTGTCTTTCCAATTTCTTGATAATATCCCTTGATTACAGAATTTTTAACTTTGATGAAGTCTAGTTTATTTGTTTTTTTCTCTTGTGGCTCATACTTTTAGTGTCATATTTAAGAACTCATTGCCTTAAAGAGGTTTTGAAGCTTGAACCCTGTGTTTTCTTCTAAGAGTTTTATGGTTTCAGGTCTTATATTTAGGCCATTGATCCATTTTGAATTAATTTTTGTATATGGTATGAGGTATGAGTACAACTTCATACTTTTGCATGTGGAGATCCATTTGCCCCAGTACCACTTGTTGAAGAGACTATTCTTTCCTTATTAAATGGCCTTGGCATTCTTGTTGAAAATCAATTGAACATAGATACATGGGTTTATATTTTGACTATCAATTCTAGTTCATTGGTCTACAGGCAGTCCTTTAAGTCTGTCTTTAAGTCAAATTTGTATGGAAATCGAAACAGGTAAGGTTCATATTTAATGTCAGATAGGCAAATGCTTGTCTTAGTGTATAGTATATAATGTACCTTTCTATGCATAAAAAAAAATCAAAGAAATATTTCCAGATATACACTAAAACATCTTTAATATAATAATATAGTAATAATAATAATAATAATGTTTTGATGTGCATCGCAAAATAGCGCCTGTTTGCTATTATGAACCATTGTATGCACGTCAAATTTTTAATATAATAAGCTTTAGAGGGGTTGATTCATAACTACAGGTTGTATGTAAATCAGATATTCATAATGTGGGGACTGCCTGTATATGTCTACCCTTATAACAATACCACACTATTTTGATTACTGTAGCTCTGTAATACATTTCTTGAAATGAGGAAGTGTAAGTCCTTCTGCTTTGTTCTTTTTTCAAGTTTGTTTTGGCTATTCAGGGACTCTTGTAATTCCATATGAATTTGAGGATTGACTTTTCCATTTCTGCAACAAAGGCTGTTGGAATTTTGATAGGAAATGAATTGTATCTGTAAATCCTTTCGGGTGGAATTGACATCTTAACAATGTTAAGTCTTGCAATCCATCACAAATGCATGATATTTTTCCACATGTTCAGATCTTCTTTAATTTCTTTCAGCAGTGCTTTACTGTTTTCAGTGTAAAGTTCTTTCATCACCTTGGTTAAATTTATGCCTAGGTAATTTATTTTTATAGATCCTTTTATAAAAGGAATCGTTTTCTTAAAATTCATTCTTAAAAGGATTGTTCATGCTGGTATATAGAAATACAACTGAATTTTGTATGTTGATCTTGTACTCTGCAACTTCACTAAATTCATTTATTAGCTGTAGTAGCTCTTCCGTGGAATCTTTGGTATTTTCTATATACAGTATGTCATCTGCCGATAGAGATAGTTTTACTTCTTATTTTCCAATTTGGATACTTTATATTTATTTTTTCTTGTCTCCTTGCTCTGGCTAGGACTCACAGTGGCACAATATTGAATAGCAGTGACGAAAGTGGACAGCCTTGTCTTGTTCCTGATATCAGGGGGAAAGCAGGTTTTAAACCTTCATTTTGCAACTGCAGAAGTGACAACACAGTGAGATTGAATACCTTATCAAAGGTCGTAAGAGTAGAAAGTACAGAGGCTAGCTATGACCTAGGAGTTAATAGTATGTCGAAATGTTTCTTTTTCTTTTTATTTTTTTACTTTATAAGGAGGAGTAACATAAATATTTGTATAAAGGATAACATTTAATTGAGTTAAAACAAAGTTGGAGTCCATAGAAGGTCATTGGTACTCTACTTTCTTCTTTTAAAACCCATTGGGAAAAAAAAGAAAGTTTCATCTTCAAGAAAATAAACCATGACTTCAAACTGCAGACAGTGAAGAATATTTGCAATACACTATTAAATATGTAACAGGAGGAAAGAAAACTAGAGGCAGTTCATAGCTCCCCAGTCTCTGAAAGTGACCCAGAACTAAAAGTCACCTTTAGGTACTAATAGGATGATAGGATTCAGGGGAAGGTGGAATATCCCCAAAGCCCCAGTTCCATAATGAAGAGCAGAAGAGAACAAAGACCGAGATGAAGAAGGAAACACGTGATACCACCTTTATAATTCCCGAGTTTAGTCTCTTAATCTAGAGTGTGCTGAAAGTACCCAACACACTTGTCTCCCTGACCTCCTCACCATTCTCCAGACAGTAAAGTCTGTACATGCCAGGGAAAACAAAAACAAAAACAATATTTCTCTCCTCGTTTTCCTGCAGACAATTCTGTGCTACTTTTCAGTATAAAACAGTGAAGGGGAAAGTAAGTTCTGCTCTTTTCCTATTTACCCTCATCTGTTTCTCCAGCAAAAGGAAGATCTGATCTGAGTGGGTATTTGGGGACAATAGCCTGTGTCGATATCACTCAGCCAAGTCAATTCCAACTCGTAGTGACGGTAGTTGCCATCAGTTGATTCTGACTCATTGCAATTCCACATGTTGCAGAGCAGAACTGCACTCCATAGGGTTTTCAATGGCTGTAGCCTTTTAGAAGCAGATCTCCTAGGCTTTCTCCTGAGGCATTTCTGGGTGACTTCAAGTTGCCAACCTTTTGGTTAGTAGTCCAAGGCTTAGTTGTTTGTGCCACCCAGAGACTCCTGCTATTTTGAGTTGTTCTTGTTGGGAGGTGCCATGGAGTCAGTTTGACTCACAGCAACCCCATGTAACAGAGTAGAACTTCCCCATAGGGTTTTCTAGGCTGTAATTTTTATGGAAACAGATTGCTAGGTCATTTCTTCTGAAGAGCCTCTGGGGTGGGTTCAAACCACCAACCTCGGTTAGTAGCTGAGCGCTTAACAGTTGTGCCAACAGGGATCTTATTTTGAGTAGGTAAGTTTAATTAAGAGGGTGAATCAGTAGAAAACCCTACTTTTGGTAATACTAGAAATAAAGCTAATGTGTAATCACCGTTTGTCTAACTTTTGTACCTGTATTATGGTGAGTTCAGAAGAAAAGTGCAAGAAAAAAACTATCATTCTCAAACATTTCCACTTAATGTAGACATTTTGAGAAGGATTGGCCTCTGGAGATCAAAGTACTGTAAGTGTTAGCAGTTTAGGGTTTTAATAAACTTAGGTCATGCAAATCTTTGAATTTGGTAGTTCATAGGGGCTTAATGTGAATGGCACCACATGCTAGAGTTTATCGGGTATAGGATTGTTTTCCAAAAGGTGAGGCACACAGGAAGTGCTTTAGCAGAATGTGAATTAAGCAGGCAAGGCTGAGATGGTCATGAGATCACCTGGAAAAGCTAGTTAAGGATCACGTTAGTGCTTCTGGAGTTTCTCTATATAGCATCTATTTCTTTGCTACTGTTGAAATAAATTATTTTTGTTTATTCTATCATGTTCTTAGTCATGTCTGTAAATAAAATGACAAAAATAAATTTGATTTAGTTTATAAAATATTAGTGTATTCTTAGGGAGCATTTAAATTATAAATATGATCCCATGATAACCCCAAACCAAACCCATTGCCGTTGATTCCGACTCATAGAAACTCTGCAGGACAGAGTAGAACTGCTTCATTTGGTTTCCAAAGAGCAGCTGGTAGATTCAAACTGCCAGTCTTTTCAGTTAGCAGCCAAACGCTTAACCACTGAGCCATTAGGGCTCTGATCCGATCATAAGTGACACAATATGTCTTGCCTTATATTCTATTGTGTTGGAACTACAACTTCTACAAAATAAAGAGTATATTGAAAGAGTTTATGACAATACAACGCCCCACCAGCACCAAACATACATGCACACGTGCACAAACAATTCACTACATCAAGATGGTACCAGCAATGCTTTAGTCATGGGAATTAGATTGGCCAGAAGAATGAAGGGGTAAAATTCAACAGACAAAGAAATTCCAGGATATTTAGATGAGCAGGAAATCACTTTTGCCTTGGAAATTCCAGTTGCCATGAGTCAATTCTAACTCATGGCAATCCTGTGTGTCAGAGTAGAACTGTGCTCTATAGCATTTCAATGCTTTGGAAACAGCAGTGGAAAAACTGGGGGAAAAAAAGAAGGAATTTGAAGATAAGATCAATTTTATGGGAGAAGTTTATGATATTGGATGATAGGCTATAAAAATATGAAAGATAAAGCTAATAAAAAAATTTAGGGCTCATACTCAGGTAACCAAAATAAATAAATAAATAAATAAACCCATTGCAGACTCATAATGACCCTATAGGATAGAGTAGGACTGCCCCATAGGGTTTCCAAGCAGTGGCTGGTGGATTTGAACTGCCAACCTTTTTTGGTTAGCAGCCCTAGCTCTTAATCACGGCAACACCAGGGCTCTACTCAGGTAATAGGTACTGATTATATGGTACCACTTACTGAACATCTGTGCCGTTCAATACATATTTGATTCCTTGAGTATCCCAAGGGCCTCCTCTAGTATCCTAGATAATTCAGCTATTCCCCTAGAAGGCTCTCATTCCAAAAATTTAATAATTGAAGTGTTAACAGCAGGCATGGCAGAGGGAAGCAATGGTTGAGGAAATGAATGGGAGTTCTTCTCTTGAGATAGAGAAACCAAGATAAAAAAAAATCTCTTTGTAACCACCCCTTGAAGACTAGGGTAGCCATACCAGAGGGTAACATAATGTTTGTATGAATTTGAAAGGTAAAAAAATAGAATGTGAAAAGACTAATTCAAGAATCATTAAATAAATTTTAAAGTAACAAATATTACAAAAAAGGTGGAGATATGTCATTTTCCTCGACTAATGTATTTGGGACTCTGAGGACAGGCCTGGGAAAGTGAGCTAAAATAAGAGGAAGCCAAGAAGTACCCTAATACCCTGAGTTCCAGCCTGAGTAAAGTGTTACTGTATTCTACTGACAGAATCCTCCCTTATGGAATTATCCAGTTTACTGAAGTAAAAGTGAACATCATATATTGAAATAACTGATCCTTTTAATTTATTCTTTTGTGAGATCCAGAATAACTTGATTTCTTATCTTTAACTGTGGAGGAATATATAAGACAAATGTAGAAAAAATATGTTAGAAAGTTAAATATGGAACAGAAGAAATAGAGACAGCAAAGAGTAGGAGTTCTGCTTGTAGTAGTGAAGAGACAAATTTAAGAATCAAGCTAAAAATGTTAAAAAATAAGCTGAATCTGCCTGAAAGTAGGGAAGAAACAAAAAAGATCGATAAAATACCAGAGACACATCCCATTGCTGCAGAGAATGATGTGGCAGAAGAAAATATTTCTGCTGCCACTGAAATGGTACAAACTATTCAAGGCCTGGAAAATTCAAACTTTAGGTAAGAACGAGGGTTTTCTGAAGAGAGCGTGGCAAAAGTGTTATTCTTCACTATCGTCCTAGGCACATGGGCATCAGAAGCACAACAGCAGTAACATTCAGAAATCTATTGAGGATGATGGAGCCCTGGTGGTGCAGTAGTTAAGAGCTATGAGCTATGGCTGCTAACCAAAAGGTCGGCAGTTCGAATCCACCAGCTGCTCCTTGGAAACCCTATAGGGCAGTTCTACTCTGTCCTCTAGGGTCACTATGAGTCGGAGTCAACTCACTGGCAATGAGTATTGATGATTATCTGGCTGAAACAAATGCAGGGACACAGCAGAAATCTTTTCCAGGAAGCAGTTTCATAAACAAAACCCTGTTGTCGTGGAGTTGATTCTGACTCATAGTGACCCTACAGAACAGAATGAAACTGCCCCATAGGGTCTCCAAGGTTGTAAATCTTTGCCGAAGTAGACTGCCACGTCTTTCTCCTGCAAAGCAGCTGGCGAGTTTAAACCGCTGACCTTAGGTTAGCAGTCAAGCTCTTAACCACTGCACCACCAGGGCTCCTTAACAGTTTTCATAGAACCAATTAATTCTATAGGGAGAGATACAGTTTACACCCCATGCAGCCCAGGAAGTTCAGAGCACAGGTCTAAAGGAAAATACACATATTTCAAGTGCAGTTTGGGGTAAAAGTTGGCCCCAAGCAATGCCCAGTGACTTTCCAACACTGTTTAAAATTTTGAAACTTTCCTGCAGAAAGCATGGCAAATTCCCTTTTCTGAGTAGGTATGCTCTATGCATAGGTAGATTTTCTTTTTTTCACCCACATATATTTTGTGGCATCATGATGTCACATTTCCAGAAAAGCTGGATCTGAGAAGACTTCTCCTTTTCTCTCATACTGTCTTTGTCTACTTCCTTTTTAAAAAATGTCTCTGCTTTTTTCTTTGAAAATAATACCATGGGTTTGGGTTGTACTAAAATTAGTGCTGGATTATGGGTGCATACTCTTGCTCTGAATAACTGCTTTAGGTGCTGAGATACGCCTGTGTTTTCTTGAGTTTGCAAGTTTAATGCTGTGCTAATGTTATGCCCGGGGCATTTGAGAAATTTGGGGTTCAGTTGATTAACCTCAGAGGACCTGGAGAAAATGCACTTGTATTGGTGAGAGACAGCTGTTGATGCAGTTGCCAAAGAAACCCTGACTCTGCCCAGACATCAGAGCAAAAGCTTGCTGCTGGAGATAGAGAAGAATAAGAAATTGCTCAGGAAAATATTGGTCTATGCTTCCTATGGATTAAAGCTTAAGGAATTTGAACTTTGCTTTTTTTTAGTTTTAAATTTCAAGGAAAATGAAATATCATACCAGAGCCTTGGTTGCTACTCTCTGAGACTTTGATAATCTGAAGGGATTCGTGTTATTGATGTGCGGAACATTTTATATGGATGTGATTTATTGTGTGAAGTACATTGACGTTGTCCTTTGAACTCATTGCAGAATTTCCAGTGAATTGTGTTAGACATGGCTTGTGTACTTTGGAATCAGAAATGGAATAACTTGTAAATTTTTGACTTAGTGAGCAGCATGGTCTTGTTGTTAACTATTCTGACCCATTTCACAGCCTTCTTGGAATAAAAGTTAAACTGCCCACGGTGCACTCAGGATACCCAGAGGAGCAATGGATAGTTTGGGGAGACCCTAATGAAAGTGGGTACAGTACTGTCCGAGTAATATTTTGTTCTCTTTCCCTGAAGAGGTCGACTATTGGATTAATTGTTAAAACAAGTAACAGGAGAAAAAGCTGGAAAATATTAGAAGGACTATGCATCACTTAAGAAACTTCCACCCAATTAGGAGGGAATACTAGTTGGAAAGTGCTTCTGTTCTCCTAAACTTTTCCCTCACTCCAACATCTACCGAAGAGGAATGACTTTCAAGTGGTAAGCTTGGCAAAAGAAACTGAGCAAGTCTCTCCTCTCTTGCTGTTTAGGTTCTGATATCCCACGGTTGGCTTGCGCCTGCCCCTACTCTACGTGAGAAACCTACTTGCAAAGGGTCTGCCCCTGCCGAGCAGGAGTCTGCAGTTTGGGGTGGCAGAGTTTAATTCAGTGAAGGGGAAAGCAGTTAGAGACTTGATTTAGTCAAAGGTCATGCTGAAATCTCTAATCCTGCTATATTACCAGTTAAGCTGATATGTTATTCTTCATCTGACTACTTTTCTTTATGTGTTAATTGTTCAAATCCACAATAAATGGATGTGATGAATTATTACCATCAAACCCTAAATAAATAAATGGATGCGATAAATTATTACTCTCAAACTCTAACAACAAAATTCTCTTAATTTTCAATACCCAATATTATTTCTTCAACTTAAAAATTTTATTTAGCTGCAAAGACCAAGTCATATGGCATTTGTTCTATGAAGACTTTCTCTGAACCCCTGGCAGAGTTAGTTGCTCTGCCTGCAGTGACACCTCTGTTTGCACTCATTTGATCTATATGCATGTCTATCTCCTAAGAATATATAATAAACAGCTCAAGGATAGTGCTTTGACTTGTCTATTTTACAACATCCACATGTTGTTACTTGCCACTGAGTCAGCTCCAACTCATGGCAACCTTATGTATAATAGAAAAAAAGGTTGCCTGGTCCTGCACTCTCCATGATCTCTGATGTGTATGAGCTCATTGTTGAGGCTATCTTGTCAATCCATCTCATTGAGGGTTTCTCTCATTTTCCCTGACCCTCCACTTTACCAGACATGATGTCGTTTTCCAGAAATTGGTCTTTCCTGATACTGTGTTCAAAGTGAGCAAAACAAACCCTCGCCATCCTCACTTCTAAGGAGTATTCCGCTGTATTTCTTCTAAGACTGATTTGTTCATTCTTCTGGAAGTCCACGGTATATTCAACATTCTTTGTCAACACCACAATTCAAATGCATCAGTTCTTCTGTGTTCTTTTTCAAGGCCCAGCTTTCACATGCCTATGACGCAATTAAAAAGACCAAGGCTTGAATCAGGTGCACCTGAGCTATCAAGATGAAATCTTTGTTTTATAGAACTTTAAAAAGATCTTTTGCAGCAGATTTGCCCAATGCAATGTGCTATTTAATTTCTTAATTGCTGCTTTCATGGGCATTGATTGTTGATCCAAGTAGAATGAAATCCTTGACAACTTCAATTTCTTCTCTATTTATAATGATGAACTATAAAGATAAATACACACGTATTACAGCAGTACCTTTTCTAGAATCGGCATCAGGAAAGGCTTCTTTGAGAAGCCTCTGAACTGAAATCTGAAGGATGGATTGCTATTAATTGGTATCAGGAAGTAATCAACTTTGAAGAAGAAGAAACATCTTCTGCAATGGCATGGGGCAGAAAAAAAAAAAAGCATAATGTTTGCTTGAAATTGTAATAAGAGGGAGTTGAAGATGACAAGGGCGAGATCCTGCAAGGTCTTATAAGACATGTGAAGAATTTTGTTTTTTATCCCAACTTCATTAGAAGGTATTAAAGAGTTTTAAAGGAGGGGAATGATGTGATATATTTTTGTTTATATTATAAAAGATCACTCTGTCTACACTGTGGACAATAAACTGAGCTGTTAAGAATGTAGTAGGGATAGTGGAAAAACCTGAATAAGGGACTTACTGTAGTAGACAGGTAAGACGCGATGGGGTCTTTAGCACAAATAGTGGTAACTGAGGAAAAAAAAAAAAGGAATCCAAAGATATTTAGGAGAAAAGAATAGTTTGATTGTTGATTATACAGCCTGAGGAAGTCTGTAGTCTGAAATCATTTGTATCTTTTGCATGTCCTGAAACAAGAAATTAACCAATACTCAACTTTTTCTAAACTTTTAACTCTTGCCTGCTGAACAATTTAGCATGGTCCAGAGAACTAGCTGAAACAGTAGCACAAAATATGGAGAATATTGTTGTTGCCGTGTACTGTAAAGTCGATTCTGACACATAATGACCCTATAGGACAGAGTAGAACTGCCCCATAGGGTTTCCTAGGCTGTAATCTTTACAGGAGCAGATTGCCAGGTCTTTTCTCCTGTGGAGCTGCTGGTGGGTCTGAACTGCCAACCTTTACAGTTAGCAGCCAAGCACTTAACCATTGCACCATTAGGACTCTTTTAGGGTATGTTAGGCTTATTCAGATGGTAAATTCGAGTCATTACTAAATCCAACCTTGTAAATGTTAGTTTTCCTCAAATTTCTGTTTTCTGGCTAAGACCATGAGATGGTGTCTTAGGCTGGGTTCTCTAGAGAAGCAAAACCAGTAAAGTGTATAAATATATATAGAGAAAAATTTATATCAAGGAAATAGCTCACCCATTTGTAGAGGCTAAAACGTTCCAAGTCCGTGGATCAGGGTAGAGGCTTTTCCCAATTCACGGAGCTGCAGAAGCTGGCGAACCCAAGATTGGCAGGCTGGAGAGCAGGGCTGCTGCTCACAGGCTGTGAAGGTCGACAAATTCCAAGATCAACAGGTAAGCTGCTAGATCAAGTCCCAAGAACCGGAGGTGAGACTACAAGAGGTAGCTGCTGGGTCCAGAACAAGCCAAAAACTTTGGCAAGGCGAGCAGGAAGGAAGTAGCCAGCGGAGGGTGGAGAGATGAAGGCTGAGGGGGCAGTGAGCTGCCACAGGTCCTGCCCCAACCGGTACCACTCAACAGATTCCGTTATGGGAGTGATAACAAATCAAACTTCAACAGGGAAGTGATCACAACATTACACAACTGCCAAAACACCGAGAATCATGGCCTAATCAAGTTGACATATAATCTTAACCATCACAGATAGTATTAAAATACTTTACTCTTTCTCTATTTCTATCATATTAATTGACCATGACTTTATTTTAGAGGATAATTTAAATAAAAACAAGATTTATCACCTCAGGAGAGTTTTTTCCTATGCACAAACAGTACAATAGACGCCATGCTGATTGTTAGTCCCTCTCACTAGCTCATTCCTGAAGGTAAATCTCATACCAATAAACAGAGTTGAGAATGACCGCCCAGAAAAGTGACAGATTACCATGGCCATAGACACCGGAAGCCTAATGAGTAATTGTTATAGCCATGGTCTACAAACCTCTACTTTTTCTGTTTCCTATGTACCTTGGTGACCTCTTCTCCATCCACTGTCCTTGATCAATCTTGTCTTCCTGTTGATTTGTGAACATACTAAATTTGTTCCTGATATATGATCCCTGCACAAGTTGCTCCTTCTGCTGGAATGTTCTTCTGCCCAATCCTCTATTGCTTCTTCTCTTGCTTTATTTAAGTTTCTGCTTAATATATCTCTACGTGTATCTGATCATATTACCTTTACTGGCCTCTATATCTCTATGTCCCCTTACTCTGTTTAATTTTTATCCACAAAGTAGATAATTAATAAGCATTACCAAAATACAAAAATTATAACAGGAATTAAAATTTACAAATTTGCAAAGTCTAATATGCACCAAATTCAAATACAGAAATACAAATGTATTTACGTGCATGTGTGTGTGTGTGTGTGTGTGTGGTGTGTATTTCTCTATGTGAGTTTGGTACATACTAGACTTAGCACATTTATGAATTTTAATTTCTGTTATAATTTATTTTGGGGATATGTGTATTTCTGCGTATAAATATATAGAGAGACAATACTTTTGGATAATTAAATACATGCCTTCAGCATATATTTAAGGACCCCTGGTGGTGAAATGGTTAAACACTCAGCTGCTAACTGAAAGGTCAGCAGTTCAAACCCACCAGCAAGCTCCACAGGAAAAAGACCTGGCAATCTGCTCCTGTAAAGATTACAGCCTAGGAAGCCCTAGGGGTCTGCTCTGTCCTATAGGGTCACTATGAGTCAGAATTGACTCGACAGCACACAACAACAGCAACAAAATGCATATATTAAAAAAAATTGGTTAAAACTCTTTTTTTCTCTCACAAACCTACAAAATATGCATGCAAGGTAAGAAATGTTAATTTAGTACAATAACCATAACTTGATTTATTGGATGAACCAAGTTAATTAAGGAAAAGAACTTCTATACCAACATCTGGTGTGTCATGTGGCAATGCAGTTACAATACAGGAAATATGACAATTATATAGTTTAGAGTGTATATCTTTCTTGAAACAAAAAAGAAAGAAAAACAGAAAAGCCCTTTTACATCTCAGCTAACTTTTCGACACTAGGTTGTTCAGAAATCACAGGTGTTTGACTTTTAGGGATAAGCAGTGAATGAATGTGATTCCACGTTGAGCAGGAAAACACATTATGTCACTGTTACTGAATTTAAAAGCTGATTCTTCAGCCCTATGGGTGAGGAGGATTACCACTGGAGCCAGCCAAGAGTTCAACTAACTGCTATACACTGCCCTAGCCAGCCATCTATGACGGTATCCTGGCAACCCTGAATGTTTCATCCAAGCCAGAAGACATATAATAGTCCTGCTTTGGATATATAGTGAGATTGTGATGTACAGTTTGTTTGGGATTAAAATAAAAAGGCCATTATCAATGTAATTCAGATGCTCATATCAGTAAATGGTTTTATCTTGCTTGTTACACACTTCAGTTGTCTTTGTCTGCTTATTATATAGAGGATAATCTTCAGCTTTTCCCTTTGCCAAATAAACTCCTTACCTATACTGATGATGTGATTTTCTAGCCCTCCAATGTATTCAGCTATTAAAATAGACTAGCAAATGTTGGAAATTTACATAGAAGCCGATCAGCAGTGTTCATTTTTAGAATAGCTAGAATTCCAAATAGAGATGCTAGGAAGCTGCAATCTGCCATTTTTATGTTTGAAAGAAAGGCCGACTTATTCAACCAGCAGAAATGAGAAATCACTGAATAGTCATTTTTGTTTTAAATTTTCTGGTCAGTATAAAACTATTAGTGTGCCTTATTTTATGATCACTCCTTAAACAATTAAAATATGTTTGTTTATATTTAGTTATAACATTTTAAGCAAAGCTAGTACAGATAGAACTTGGTGTATTTATTTTAAATACCTAACAGATATCAAGCTACAATTTATCCAGACTATATTGCCAAGAAATTTGAATCATACTGTAGATAATAAGCATTTTGGGAAATATAACATTACAATTGCATCTTAAGCTTGATTTAGCAGTCAGTTTGATTTAGATTTCCAACTTTATTCAAGGTTATTTCTATAACTGAGAATGTCTGAACTCTATTGCATAACAAAAAATTACTTAAAATTATGATAACAATTTTTAAATTTAGTTCTGTTTATCTTTTTAGAATTAAATATTAAGTTTAGATTACCATGTAGTAAATTTTTTTCAAAGTCAATTTGAATATACGCTTAATATTTGAATTCATTTTGATTATGTGTGTTGTATTTTGATTTTCCAGAAAATACTAGTTGTTTGTCAATTAATTAAACACATTCTGTAAACACATTTAAAGACATTTAACATAATTTATTAAGTTAATCATGCAGGTTGATAACCATTCCATTTTAAACCTTAAACCAAGACAAGTGACTTCAGAGAGAATGGCAAAGTAGGACATCAAAAAAATCCTCTCCCCCCGTATAAGAAATTAGATGGGTGATATCACAACAGACCCAACTTAAATTAAAAGAATCATAACAGAATACTATGAAAGATTGTACTCTGACAAATTTGAAAACCTAGAGGAAATGGACAAATTTCTAGAAACTCATTACCTACCTAAATTAACACAAACAGAGGTAGAACAACTAAATAAACCCATAACAAAAGAAGAG
>NW_004443972.1:10400941-10402394 GCF_000243295.1 Trichechus manatus latirostris
TGAAAAGGTTATTAGAAAACTGCAAACAAAAAAAAGCCCTGGCCCGGATGGCTTCACTGGAGAATTCTACCAAACTTTCAGAGAAGAGATAACACCACTTCTACTAAAGGTATTTCAGAGCATAGAAACGGATGGAATACTCCCAAACTCATTCTATGAAACCAGCATAACCCTGCTACCAAAACCAGGTAAAGACATCACAAAAATAGAAAATTACAGACTGATATCCCTCATGAACATTGACGCAAAAATCCTCAACAAAATTTTAGCAATAGAATTCAGCAACATATCAAAAAAATAATTCACCATGACCAAGTGGGATTTATACCAAGTATGCAGGGATGGTTCAACACTAGAAAAACAATCAACGTAATCCATCACATAAATAAAACAAAAAACAAGAACCATATGATCTTATCAATCGATGCAGAAAAGGCATTCGACAAAGTCCAACACCCATTCAAGATAAAAACTCTCAAAAAAATAGGAATAGAAGGGAAATTACTCAGTATAATTAAGGGCATTTATACAAAACCAATAGCCAACATCATCCTGAATGGAGAGACTTTGAAAGCATTCCCCTTCAAAACAGGAACCAGACAAGGATGCCCTTTATCACCACTATTACTCAACGTTGTGCTCGAGGTCCTAGCCAGAGCAGTTAGTCTAGAAAAAGAAATAAAGGGCATCCAACTAGGTAGGGAAGAAGTCAAAGTATCTCTATTCGCAGATGATATGATCTTATACACAGAAAACCCCAAGGAATCCACAAAAAAACTACTGGAATTAATAGAAGATTTCAGCAAAGTTTCAGGATACAAGATAAACATACAAAAATTAATTGGATTCCTTTACACCAACAAAGAGAACCTCAAAGGGGAAATCACCAAATCAATACCATTTACAATAGCCCCCAGAAAGATAAAATACTTAGGAATAAATCTAACCAGAGATGTAAAAGATCTTTACAGAGAAAACTACAAGACGCTACTGCAACAATAAAAGAGACCTGCATAAGTGGAAAAATATACCTTTCTCATGGATAGGTAGACTCAACATAGTGAAAATGTCAATTCTACCCAAAGCAATCTACAGATACAACGCAATCCCGATACAAATTCCAGCAGCGTTTTTTAATGAGATCGAGAAACAAATCACCAACTTCATATGGGAAGGGAAGAGGCACTGGGTAAATAAAGTACTACTCAAGAAGAAGAACAAAGTAGGAGGCCTTACACTACATGATTTTAGGACCTATTATACTGCCACGGTAGTCAAGACAGCCTGGTACTGGTACAATAACAGATATATAGGCCAATGGAACAGAGTTGAGAATCCAGATATAAGCTCATCCACCTACGAGCAGCTAATATTTGACAAAGGCCCAAAGTCCATTAACTGGGGAAAAGACAGTCTCTTCAACAAATGGTGCTGGCATAATTGGATATCTATA
>NW_004443972.1:10403423-10416338 GCF_000243295.1 Trichechus manatus latirostris
GGGGAGGAGTGTGCTGTCGCAGAATGGGGTGAGCGGTTGGCGTCTCATAACAATGTATGTTAAAAAAAAAAAATTCTGCATGGGAGACTAACTTGAAATGCAAACTTCATTTAATTACATTAATTAAAAAAAAAATCCTCTCCTCAATGCTCGTGATCACTAGCCATTAGAGAAATGCAAATCAAAACCACAGTGAGGTACCATCTCACCCCGGCATTACTGGCACGAATTAAAAAAACAGAAGATAACAAATGTTGTAGAGGCTGCAGGGAGATAGGAATTTTTATGCACTGCTGGTAGGAATGCAAAATGGTATAACCATTTTGGAAAAAGATATGATGCTTCCTTAAAAAGCTAGAAATAGAAATACCATATGATCCAGCTATCCTACTCCTAGGAATATATCCTAGAGAAAGAAGAGCTGTAACACAAATAGACATACGCACACCCATGTTCATTGCAGCATTGTTCACAATAGCAAAAAAGATGGAAACAACCTAGATGCCCATTAACAGATGAATGGATAAGCAAACTATGTTATATACACACATTGGAGTACTACACAACGATAAAGAACAATGATGAATCTGTGAAGCATCTCACAACATGGATGAATCTGGAGGGCATTATGCTGAGTAAAATAAGTCAATCACAAAAGGACAAATATTGTATGAGACCACTACTATAAAAACTCATGAAAAGGTTTACAAACAAAAATAAACAATCTTTAATGGTTACAAGGGAAGGGAGAGGTGGGGATGGAAAAACACTAAATAGACAATAGATAAGTGTTAACTTTGGTGAAGAGTAGGTAAGACAGTACACAATACTGGGGAAGCTAGCACAAAGAAATAAAAAATATAAAAAAAAGAATCCTCTACTCCATAAAAACAATGAGGACATGGCCAAAATTTTTCAAAATTAACTTTTTTCAAAATTTTGGAAATAACCCAAAGGCTTGCAACAATCTGGTGTTTATTTAAGAAAAACAGGTGTAATTCCAGTTTCTGATCCAGCATATAAAGAGGTTCAAAGTTATCAGTCCTTTCTCACAACAAGAAAAATTGAAAATCAACAACTCTTCTTCTAAGTCTGTAGGACAAACCACTATCCCAAAATCTGGAAAGACAGATAGTCTAACATAAAGAATTACCGCTTTCTAGGAGCAGAAACCACTGCCCCAGAAAACAAGCATGTTGTTTTTGTTGTTACATGCCATCCAGTCAATTCTGACTCATAGTGACCCTATAGTACAGAGTAGAACTGCCCCATAGGGTTTCCAAGGAACAGCTGGTGGATTTGAACTGCCGACCTTTTGGCTAGCAGCCAAACTCTTAACCACTACACCACAAAGGCTGCAAGTGAAGCATAGGTATATTTAAGGAGTAATTCACTAGTTGATGGAGAGTGAGTGTGGACTAGTTTGGAAGATAAAAACCCCTGGAGACCTAAACTTAGGGGAACCCCCACACTTTTATGAGTCTTACCTCTAGGAGTTCCACCAGGTTCTCTGTGAATCTCTAAGAAAAATACCTTCAAGAATACAGCAGAGGGAGGGAGAATTAATCACTATGAAGTAGTGCTCTAGTAGTGCTCTATTCTCCTTATCAACTACTTCATTAGAAACTACTTCACTAGAGCCTAACCAACCTGGGTTTTATCAGAGCCTAACCAACATGGACGAAACCCTGGTGGCATAGTGGTTAAGAGCTACAGCTGCTAACCAAAAGGTTAGCAGTTCAAATCTACCAGGTGCTCCTTGGAAACCCTATGGGGCAGTTCTACTCTGTCCTATAAGGTTGCTGTGAGTCAGAATTGACTTGATAGCAATGGATTTTTTTTTTTTGTTTGTTTAACCAACATGGAAGGTCCTTGGGTGGCACAAGCAGTTTGCTATTAGCTGCTAACCTGAAAGTTGGTGGTTTGAACCTACACAGTGACACTGTGGAAAAAGGCCTGGGAACTGCTTCTGTAATGATTACAGCCAAGAAAACCTTATAGAGTAGTTCTAGTCTGTAGCACATGGGGTCGCCATGAGTTGGAATCGACTTGACAGCAATGGGTTAGGTTTTTTGTTTTTTAAACAATATGGAAGAAGGGAATTACACAACTCTAACTCCCTCTACCCTTCCATGTGGAGAAGAAGAAATAGCCAATTATAGCCCCCTTTAGCACTGGCCAGTGTTAAAACAAAAATAATATCAAGCCAATAATAAAAATTGATTGATGTTTATTGGATATACAATTTGCAAATCAGAGTAACATTTCATCTAGAGTTTTAACAATGTTTCAAAAATGAAAAGAACTTCCAAAAATTTTTATACCTCACCTTATTGACACTATCACAGGAAAGGGCCAGAACAGTGTTTTCATAACAATTTATCCTAAAACACAGCTTCTAGTTTGACACTGGAGTTTCTGTTTCTCAAAGCTGATTGCACTCAGATAATTCTTCAAAAGAACCTGATGCCAAAGGCAAAATGGTCTTACTACCCTATTTGCTAGGCTATTGTATGACTTAAAATTTACTTTTAGAAACCAGTTTCTTCAAGACTCAAATTTCAAAAGGACATCTCAGGGAAATGGCCTGGGTGGGTCACCCCAGTACCATGGGTTCCAGAATCTGGATTGTAGGAGAATTAAAACTGTTTCTGTATGGAAAGGATGGAAAGGAAATAATTAGCTCCAACCTTCCTGTTTCACCTAATGGGTAGGGGAAAGTGAGGAAGAGAAGCACCTGTGAAGATCACAACTCAGGCACATGGGATCACTAAAAGAAGGAAACATAATCATAGAAGTATAAAATGCGTCTCTCCCCCCACATCTTACCACCACATCAACAGGACTTTACAGAGGATTACAACTGATAGAACCACTTAACCCAATACATTATATGCAACCTTTAACAAAAACTGCAAGGCATGCTAAAAAGCAAAAAACCCCACAAAAACACAGACTAAAGAGATAAGACAAGCACCAGACTCAGATATGGTGGAGACTTTGGATTTATCAGAGCAGGAATTTGAAATAATAATAATTAATTTGCTAAGGGCTTATCATGGATTGAATTATGTCCCCCAAAAAATGTGTGTGTCAGTTTGGCTGGGCCATGATTTCTGGTAATGTGCGATTTTCCTGTATGCTGTAAATCCTGCCTCTATGATGTTAATGAGGGAGGATAGGTGGCAGTTGTGTTAATGAGGAAGGACTCGATCTACAAGATTGGATTGTGTCCTGAGACAATCTCTTGAGATATAAAAGACAGAAGTGAACAGAGAGAAGAGGGGAACCTCATACCACCAAGAAAGCAGTGCCAGGAGCAGAGTGTGTCCTTTGGGCTTGGGGTCCCTGTGCAGAGAAGCTCCTAGTCTGGGGGAACATTGATGATAAGGCCGACAGAGGGAGAAAGCCTTTCCTTGGAGCTGACACCCTGAATTTGGACTTTTAGCCTGTTTTACTGTGAAGAAATAAATTTCTCTTTGTTAAAGCCATCTACTTGTGGTATTTCTGTTATAGCAGCACTAGATGACTAAGACAAGGCTCTAATGGAAAAAGTGAATGATAAATTTGAAAGAATTGGGATTATACAAATTATTTTCTTTAACAAAAATGTGATAAAACTAGAAATCAGCCAAAGATGAAAAATAGAAAATTTTACAAATATGTGAAAATTCAGTAACAGTCTTCTAAATAGCCAATGGGTCAAAGAAGAAATCACAAGGCAAATTAGAAAATATTTTGAGATGAAGTGAAGGTACAATATACCAAAACTGTTGGGGTGCAAATGAAGAGAACTTAATGGGAAATCTACCACTATAAATGCCCATAGAAAAAAGACCTCAAACCAGCAACCTAACTTTCCACCTTAAGTCACTGGAAAAAGAAGAGCAAACTAAACACAAATAATTAAAAAAAAAGAAGAAGAAGAAATTATAATGAATAGAGTAGAAATTAATAAAATAGAGAATACAAAAACAGTAGAGAAAATCAACACAAAGCAATGGAAGAGGCGGATCACTAAATTTTCTTTCAGAGTATAATTGATATGCTAAGAAAGGAGAGAAAACACACATCTGATAAAGGTCTTGTATTCAAGATACACAAAGAACTCTTCAGACTCAAGAATAAGAGAGCAAACCACTCAGTTAAAAAATGGGCAAAATTTATGAACAGAAACCTCACCAAAGAAGATATTCAGATGGCAAATAAGTGTATGAAACAGTACTTAACATTCTATGTCATAAAAGAATTCCAAATCCAAACAACAAAGTACAATTGCACACTATTTGAATGGCTAAAATCCAAAGCACTGACAATGACAAATATTGGCAAGGATGTGGAGCAACGTGAACACTCATTCATTGCCATTAGGAATTCAGACTGGTACAGTTTCTTTAGAAAACAGTCTGGCTATTTCTTAAAAGCCAAACATAGTCTTTCCATATGATCCAGTAATCATGCTCCTAGATATTTACCCAAATGAGATGAAAACATGTATCCACAGAAAAACCTGCACATGAATGTTTAGTAAAGTTTTATTTATAATTCCCAAGACTGGAATCAATCAAAATGCCCCTCAATAGGTGAATGGATAAACAAACTCTGGTATATTTGTACAATGGAATATTATTCAGTGATAAAAATAAATTAGTTATCAAGCCACAAAAAAGAGATGGAGGAACCATAAAAGAGATGGAGGAACCATAAAACCATATTGCTAAGTGAAAGAAGGCAGTCTGAAAATGCTACATACTGTATGATTCCAACTACATGACATAGTTGGAGCACAGGGCATTTTTAATACAATGAAACTCTTCTGTATGATATTTAATGTTGGACGTATGAAATTATGAATTTGTCAAAACCCATAGGACTATAAAACACAAAATGTGAACCCTAATGTAACTATAGATTTTAGTTAGTAATAATGTATTAATACTAGTTCATGAAATGTAATAAATGTTACACAAGAATACAAGATAATAGGATAAACACGTACACGGTTAAGTGGTTGATATGGAATCACTGTATTTCCTGCACAGTTTTTCAGTAAACCTACAACTGATCTAAAAAATAAAGTCTAATTTAAAAAGTTAACACAAAAACCACCATCACAACAAAAAATCAATGAAGCAAGACCAAGTAAAACATTAAATATTCATGAAACCCTAAAAGAAAAATCAATGGAGTACAATTGAGAGTCTAGGGGAAAAAAAACAAACAAAAAATACCCTTAGTCGGAGGCAGGGCCAACGTGACACTATAGACAGAAGCACCAAGCTGTCCCTCCACAGCAAAGACCCAAAAAACTAAGTAAAACAGAGATGTCAATCCTGGAACCCTAAGCATCAAATGAAGAGATAAAGTACTCAACCAGAACTGAATGGAATAAGAAACTGAGAGAGAACAGAGGAGCGATGAGAGATGCAGAGTGGAGGTCCCCTATCAGCTAACGCGGCATGGATTCACCATTTTGGACTCCTTAGCCACCAAGAATGGCAGATAGGGAGTATGGGAAGACAGCTTCAAGGAGATCCCAGCAGGAGACACAGCACCTGGTAACCAGCAATACATGCTTTCCCACCCCCCACCCTTCTTCCCCCTGCTCAACCTCTGCCGTTTCCCAGCAGGCAGTGGTTGCTTGGTTGGGGAGACATCAGCTCCTTGTCTCTTGGATGTGCCCAGCCCACATGGGCCAGCTCCTTCAGTGTCATTTTTTTGTTGCTGTTGTTGCTTTTTTTGTCTTCTTTTGTTTTTTTCTCTCTCTCAGCTACTTCCCTTCCTTTCTCTCGAACACTTAGCTCCGTGTGTCATCTCTGCCCCTTCTACACAGGCTGTGCAGTGCCATGTGGCTGGGGAGCCACTTCCCTGGTCTGAGCCACTGCACCAGTGAGCTCCCTTGAGGTTTTTTCTTTTCTCAACTTCTTCTCTTTCTCTACCATCCTTCCCTTCTTTTCTCCTCAACCCCTGGTGCTAGGTGCCATCTCTATTCCTTCCTGATGAGCTGTACAGTGCCACTTGGCCGGCGACCTGCTTCTTGTGGGCTCCCTTGGGGAATTTTCTTTTCTTTTCTTTCTTTCTTGTCTCTCTCTACCTTCTTTACCCTTCTCCTGAACACCTGGTGCCATGTGCCATCTGTGCTCCTTCTGGATAGGCTGTGCAGTGCTGCTGGGCTAGGGACTTGTTTCTGGTGGGCTCCTTTGGGGTATTTTTCTTTTCTTTCTTCTTTTTTTTCTCATGTTTTTGTCTCTCTATACCTTCCTTCCTTTTCTTCCTCCCAACCACTCGGTATCTTTTTTTTTTTTTCTTGGTTTTTTGTCTCTCTACATTCCTTCCATTCCTTTCTCCCAACCACCTGGCTGCATGTGCCTTTCTTTATCCTTTTTTTATTATCTAGTTTCTTATCTCTCTCTGCCTTCCTTCCTTTCCTTTATCCCACCCACCTAGCTGCGTGTGCTGCATCTGCCCCTTCTTGATGAGCTGTGCTTCACCGCCTGGCTAGAAAGCCACTGGCACACAGCTACCCTTGGTCTGCACCCTGTAAAAGGCAGGCTCTCTCATCACTTTTTTTTTGGCTCCTGTTTCTCTCTCCTCCTTCTCTTCATTCCCACACCCACTTAACTCCACACATCACAACCTTCCCCCTCCCTCCTGCCTATCTTCACTGTGCACTGAACATCGTACCCCTGAGCAGCACAGGCACGGTCTACTGGAAACTGCCCTGCACTGACCTCTGGTCCTACCCTGTCAGTACCAGTACAAGTGACAAACGACCCATCCCAGCTGCTACCTTTCTGCTGGACCTGCCCTGCTGCACCATAGCTGAGAGACTGGCCCTGCACACAGAACAAGGTGGTGAGACATAGCAGGCCTACAGATGAGCAAACAACAAAGAACACCCAGCCTGCCTGCTCAGACATAACCAAATAAAACAAAAAGGAAGACAAAATAAACCAATATACAATCCATAAATGAAGAAAATAACTAAATGTCCTGAAGACAGCAGACAATACAAAAACATAAAAGAACAGGACAGGATGGTTCTAGTAGGTGTGGAAAATAAAATACCAGATGACCTTCCAGTAGAAGAAAAGGCACTAGAACTATTTGATAGGGAATTCAAATCTCTAATATTCAGAGCCATCCAAGAGTTGAAGGAAAAAATAAACAAAATCATGGAAAAGACAGCCAAAATCATACAAAAGACAGACAAAACAATGGAATACCTCAGGAAAATTTACAGGAACAAAATGTCAACATAAATTCACAACTAAAAATCATACAAAAACAGCAATTTGGAATCCAAAAGACACACAACAAGATTTCAGAAATGAACAGTGTCATAGAAGGTTTTAGGAGCAGGTTTGAAACAATGGAAGACAGGATCAACAGAATTGAAGACTAATACTGGATATCACTTTATTTGCAGAAAAGCCAGAGAAAAGAAAGAAAAAAATGCAGAACCACTGTGAATAATGTGAGATTCAATCAAAAGCAAAAATTTAAGAGTGATCAGGGTTCCAGAACAGTGGAAGAAAATGGAAAACACAGAGAAGAACATTGAAGAATTGCTGACAGAAAATTTCCCTAATATTACGAAAGATGAAATGCTGACCACCCAAGAAGCTCAAAGAACCCCATATAGGATAGACTCCAAAAGAAAATCACCAAGGCATATCATAATCATACTAACTGAAACCAAAGAGAGAGAAAGAATCCTGAGAGCAGCTCAAGAAAAATCAAAAGTCACATACAGAGGGGAAATAATAAGGCTAAGCTTTGATTACTTGGTAGAAACCATGCAGACAAGAAGACAATGGTATGACATATATAAAACATTGAAAGAAAAAAATTGGCAACCAAGAATAATATATCCCGCAAAACTCTTGTTCAAATACAATGGTGAAATTAAGTCATTTCCAGTTAAACAGAAATTAAGGGAGTATGTAAAAACCAAACCAAAGTTACAAGAATTATTAAAGGGAGTCCTTTGGTTAGAGGACAAACATCAGATGACAGTCTGAATCTAGAATGCAAGACTGCATCAGCCAGACACCAACCTAGGTAATGAACGCTCAAGGATTAATAAAAACTAAAACATTTACAACAGGGAATCAGAGAGGATAATCTGTAAATGACAACACTGTCAGAACAATAAAAGAGAGAATAAATGGTGTAGGTACAGAACTTTCAAATAGAGAGGAAGATAAGGTGAAACCAAGTGATAAAAGGCTGGTTCAAGCTTAGGAAGATAAGGGTAAATTTCAAGGTAACCACAAAGAAAGTTAACAAATCTACTCATCAAAATAAAGAAAAAACCCATAATGTTTCAGTAAACAAAAAGTCTACAAAAACAAAAGAAAATCCACAAATAAAATGAATTCAGCACAGGAGAGTAAGAGGAACAAAAAAAATGTTCAGCATCCAAAAAAAAAAGCACTACAAAATGACAGCAATAAACTCACACCTATTCATAATTGCACTGAATGTAAAGGGCCTTAATGCACCCATATAGAAACAGAGAGTCATAGAATGGATAAAAAAACAGAATCCATCAATATGCTGTCTGCAAGAGACATATCTTAGAAACAAAGACATAAATTTATTAAAAATCAAAGATGGAAAAAAATATATATTAAGCAAACAGCTACCCAAAAGAGCAGGAGTAGCAATATTAACCTCAGATAAAATAAACTTTAAAACAAAATCCACCATAAAAGACAAAGAAGAGCATTATGTAACGATTAAATGGAAAATACATCATGAAGACATAATCATAATAAATATCTACGCACCCAATGACAGGGTTCCAAAATATATAGAAAAAACTCTAACAGCACTGAAAAGAGAAATTGACAGTTCCACAATAAAAGTAGGAGATTTCAACACACCACTCTCAGTAAAGGACACAACAACTAGAAAGAAACTCAACAAAGATACAAAAGATCTAAAGACCACAGTCAGCCAACTTGACCTCATAGACATTTATAGAACACTTCACCCAAGAACTGCAAAGTACACATTCTTTTCCAATGCACATGGAATGTTCTCCAGAATACACCACATCTTAGGCCACAAAGCAACCGTCTACAAAATCCAAAACACTGGGATAAAACAAAGTATCTTCTCTAATCACAACATCATCAAAGAGGAAATTAACAACAGGAAGAGCAAGGAAAAAAAATCAATTACATGGAAACTGAATAACACCCTGTTAACCACTGGGTAATAGAAGAAATCAGAGATAGAATAAAAAAATTCCTAGAATCAAACGAGAATGAAAACACATCATACCAAAACTTTTGGGACACAGCAAAGGCAGTGCTCATAGATCAGTTTATAGCAATAGATGTATACATCAAAAAAGAAGAAAGGGACAAAATCAAAATATTAGCTACACAACTGAAACAAATAGAAAGAGAACAGCAAAAGAAGATCATAGCCACCAGAAGAAAGAAAAGAAGAAAAATCAGAGAAGAAATAAATGAGACAATAGAAAAACAATAGAAAGAATCACAAAACTAAAAGTTGGTTCTTTGAAAGGATCAACAAAATTGACAAACCACTGGCCAAATTGACAAAAGAGAAACAGGAGAGGACACAAATAAACCAAATAAAGAAGTTAAATGGGGGACATTAAAACAGTCCCAACTGAAATAAAAAGTCATAACAGAGTACTAAGAAAAACTATACTCCAACAAATTTGAAAACCTAGAGGAAATGCACAAGTTTCTAGGAACACACTACCGACCTGAACTAACACAAAATGATGTTGAAAATCTGAAAAGATCCATATCAAGAGAAGAGATTGAAAAGGTAATAAAAAAAACTCCCAACAACAAAAAACACTGGCCCAGACTGCTTCACTGGAGAATTCTACCAAACATTCAAAGAAAAACTTACACCAGTAGTACTCAAACTATTTTAGAACATGGAAAAGGAAAGGATACTTCCAAATTCATTCTATGAAGCCACCACAACTCTGATACCAAAACCAGGCAAAGATACTATAAAAAAAGAAAATTATAGACCAATATCTCTCATGCATATAGATGCAAAAATTCTCAAAAAAAACTCTAGCCAATAGAATTCAGCATCATATCAAAAAATTAATACACCATGACCAAGTAAGATTCATACCATGTATGTAAGGATGGTTCAACATTAGAAAAAACAATCAACATAATCCACCGGTCTAGTAAAATAAAAGAATCACATGATCATCTCAATCAAAGCAGAAAGGCATTTGACAACATCCAAAACCCATTCCTGATAAAAACTGTCAATAAATAGGTATAGATGGGAAATTCTACAGTACAGTAGTGAGCATCTAGACAAAACCAACAGCCAACATCATTCTTAATGGAGAGAGGTTGAAAACATTCCCCTTGAGAAGAGGAACAAGACAAGGATGCCCTTTATCTCCACTCCTACCTAACATTGTCTGGAAGTCCTAGCTAGAGCAATAAAGCAATAAAAAGAAACAAAGGGCATCCAAATTGGTAATAAAGAAGTAAAACTGTCTCTCTTTGTGGATAATATGATACTATACATAGAAAACCAAAAAGATTCCAGGAGAAAACTACTGGAGCTAATAGAAAGATTCAGCAGAGTAGCAGGATACAAGATAACATAAAAAATCAGTTGGATTCCTATATACCAACAAGGAGAATAACAAAAAGGAAATCAGGAAAACAATACCATTTATAATAGCCTCTAAAAAAATAAAATGCTGAGGATAAATCTAACCAGGGATGTAAAAGACCTATAACAAAGAAAACTACAAAACACTACTGAAAGAAATCAAAAGAGATCTACATAAATCGAAAAACATACCATGCTCATGGATAGGTAGACTCAACATTGTGAAAATGACAATTCTACCCAAAGTAATCTACAAATACAATGCAATGCCAATCCAAATACCAAAATTCTTTGAAGAGGTGGAAAAAAACAATCATTAACTTTATATGGAAAGGGAAGAGGCCCCGAATAAGTAAAGCACTACTGAAGAAGAAGAATAAAGTAGAAGGACTCACACTACCTGACCTCAGAAACTACTATACAGCTATGGTAGTCAAAACAGCCTGGTACTGGTACAATGATAGATACAGTGGCCAACGGATCAGAACTGAGAACCTATATCTAAATCCATCCACCTACAGTCACCTGATCTTCAACAAGGGCCCAAAGTCCATCAAATTGGAAAAAAACAGTCTTTTTAACAAATGGTGCCGGCAAAACTGGATGTCCAACTGTAAAAAATGAAACAGGACCCATATCTCACATCATATACAAAAACTAATTCAAAATGGATCAAAGATCTAAATATAAAACTAAAAACTATAAAGATCATAGAAAAAAATAGGATCAATGTTAGAGGCCCTAATACATGGCATTAACAGCATACAAACCATAACTAACAACACACAAACTCCAGAAGATAAGCTAGATAGCTGGAATCTTCTAAAAATTAAGCACTTATGCTCATCAAAAGACTTCACCAAAAGAGTAAAAAGAGAACTTACAGAATGGGAAAAAAATTTTGTCTGTGACAAATCGAGCAACGGTCTAATCTCTAAAATATGCAGGAAAATCCAACACCTCTACAAGAAAAAGACAAATAATCCAATTAAAAACTTAAAAACAGACAAAGGAAATGAACAGACACTTCACCAAAGAAGACATTCAAGTGACTAACAGACACATGAGGAAATGCTCGCAATCACTAGCCATTAGAGAAATGCAAATCAAAATCACAATGAGATACCATCTCACCATGGCATTACTGGCACGAATCAAAAAAACAGAAAATAACAAGTGTTGGAGAGGCGGCGGGGAGACTGAAACTCTTATGCACTACTGGTGGGAATGCAAAATGGTACAATCATTCTGGAAAAAGATATGATGCTTCCTTAGAAAGCTAGAAATAGAAATACCATATGATCCAGCTATCGTACGCCTAGGAATATACCCTAGAGAAGTAAGAGCTGTCACACGAATAGACATATGCACACCCATGTTCATTGCAACAGTGTTCACAACAGCAAAAAGATGGAAATGACCTAGATGCCCATCAACAGATCAATGGATAAAAGAACTATGGTACATACACACATCAGAGTACTACACAACGATAAAGAACAATGATGAATCTGTGAAGCATCTCACAACATGAAAGAATCTGGAGGGCATTATGCTGAGTGAAATAAGTCAATCACAAAAAGACAAATATTGTATGAGACTACGACTATAAAAAACTCATGAAAAAATTAAAAAATACCCTTGGTCTATGATTAATTGATTTTGAAAATGATGCCAATACCATTCAATAGGGAGAGAACAGTCTTTTCAATAAATGATGTCAAAACAACTATATATCCACATACAAAAAAAGAAAAAGAATTTGGACACTTACCCCACACTATATATAAAAATTAACTTAAAATGAATCAAAGATCTAGATGAAAGAGATAAAACTATAAACCTCCTGAGAGAAAATAGTCATAAATCTTTGTGACCTTAGATTAGGCAATAGTTTCTTAGATATGACACAAAAAGCACAAGATAAATGGAACTTCATCAAAATTTAAAAATTCTGTACTTCAAAAGATACCATGTAGAAATTGAAAAGAATGTGACAAATTAATTGCAAATCACATATATAATAAAGGACTAATATCCTACTATTAAAAAAAAAAAAAACTTAAATCTCAACTATAAAAAGATAAATAAATTCCTGAGTTCCAGCAAAATGGCGCTCTAGGCAGAAGCACCACGCGGTCCCTCCATAGCAAAGATCCGAAAAACTAAGCCAAACAGAGAATACAACAATCCTGAAACCCTAAAACATCAAATGAAGAGATAAAAGAACTCAGCCAAGCACCAAATGGAGTGAGAAAACTGACAGAGAAC
>NW_004443972.1:10424707-10442611 GCF_000243295.1 Trichechus manatus latirostris
TAAGCCTTCACCTGAAGTACAATAATATATATATATATATAAAAAGATAAATAAATTAAAAAATAGGCAAAGTTTTTGAATGAGTATTTTTCCAAGAAAGATCTACAAATGGCTAATAAGTACATGAAACGATTGTCAACATAATTAGTCATGGGGCAAATGAAAATGAAAACTACAATGACATATCACTTTATATCCCTTACAATGGCTAAAAAAGACAATAAAAAGAAAACAAGGCCATTAAGAACTGTTGACTAAAATGTGGAGAAATTGGAACAATCCTATATTGCTAAGAATGTAAAATGCTGCAGCTACTTTTGAAAATACTTTGGTTGTTACTAAAAAAGTTAAACATAGGATAACCATGTGTGCAACAATTTTATTCCTAAGTATATACCCAAAAGAATTAAAAACATATACCCACACAAAATATGTACTCTAATATGCAAAGCAACATTATTCCTAATAGCCCACAAATGGATACAACTCAAATTTCCATCATTTGTTGAATGGTTAAACTAATAGTGGTATATCCATGAAATTGAATATTATTCAATTCCATCATGAAAAGGAATGAAGTACTTATACATGCTACAACATGGATTTCGTTGAAAACCTTATTATCAATAAAAAAAGCCAGACACAATAGACCACATATTATATGATTCAATGTATATGAAATATCCAGGATAGGCAAATCCATAGAGACAGAAAATAGATTAGTGGTTGCCAAGTGATGGAGATGAGTGAATTGGGACTGACTGCTAATAAAACCCAAACTAAACCCATTGCTGCTGAGTCGATTTTGACTCACAGAGACCCTGTAAGATAGAGTAGAGCTGCCCCATAGCATTTCCATTAGGGAAACAGACTGCCACATCTTTCTCCTGTGGAATGGCTGGTGGGTTCGAGCCGCCTACCTTTAGGTTAGCAGCCCAGCACTTAACAACTGCACCACCAGGGCTCCTTGACTGCTAATAGAGCGACAAAAATGTTCTGGAATTATATACTGGCGATGATGGTAAAACTCTGTGAAGATAGCAAAAACCACTGGATTGCAGACTTTGAAGAGTGAATTTTATAGTATGTGAATTATATCTCAATTAAAAAAAGAAAATAAGACAAACTGATGACTGTGATTATAATAGAAAAATAATTCATTTTTTCTTTTACAACTGTAAATTTTTATTTTAAAGAATGAGAAAGAAAAATAGATTTTAATTGCAAACAACACATATTAATGAGGAGACGCTAACACTCAACGTCCTGCATGGTAAGTAAGCTCAGTCTTGTTTGCCTTCAAAGATGCTACGTTACAAAGTGTCACTTTTGGAGCCATGCAAAATTACTTTGGAATTATGGTTTGGTGCTTGAGCAAGTCACCTGGCATCTCTATTTCTCAATTTCTTCATCTGAAAAATGAGAATCCTTTTAACTTCACAGATCTTTAGACATGAAGACACTGCATTTGCTGCATCTTCTAACATAATGTGCAATATATAGAATAGCTTTTGTAACTGTTATTACTTATTATTTTAATTTTTTTACCTCAGCATTTTAATAAATGCTCTTTGCCTTGGTTGATTATAAGCCTGATAGTATTTAACTTTAGCACTTATGCTGAGACAGTTCTATAATACAATTGCTTGATATTCACAGTCAAGTATTATTCTGTGTTTTCAACCTCATTCTCCCCAAGTGGGAGATATTGAATAGAGATATTGTATACTAATAAACAAAAGTGGATTGGGGCACAGGATACTGTTTTGAAATACTCTCTTAAAATACAATACGGTGGTTGATGTCTCACCTTGGGTTTACAAAAATGCAAAGTTATAATAGATGTTTGCTTCTCTACAATAGTAGTAGGCATTTCTACTTTAAAATAGCTGTTGTAGTGCTTATTATAAATGACAGTATGTGTGCATTTTTACTTCATTTTTTTATGACTAGTAATATGCTTTTTCTCTGATAACAGTATTTCATTCAAACAAATTTCATAGTAAATAGTTTAAAGATCACAATAATGGTTTCCTTCAGGTTAAACAACCTTTTTATTTTTCTGGTACTTAGTGTCCATGCAATCTGATTTAAGGTATCACTATTCTAGTCTGTAGATTTTCATACCACACCATAATGTAATCTGTATGAATATGCAGTATCTTAACTTGGGTATTGTGGGAACTCAAAATTTTTTATGTAGTGGCCCTATACAGTTAATGGGCCTGTGAAATTGTGTTCAGACAATGGACTTGGGCATTTTCTATAGAAGAAATTCATGTTTAACCAGACTATCTAAGAACTCTTGACACAATTAATTTAATACCCAAAGCCTTGGTATTTAAACTGTAACCATTTTAGAATGAAATCCCCCAAATTAATCTCAGGTGTTTTCTGAGTCTACAATATACATGTGTGGCCATGTTTACATATATATCAGAAGTTGACAGCAAACATTTGTCAAAAATTAAAGTATAAATGGAAAATTTTCCTTTCTGCTTATATAACTTGCTTTTTAATTTTTAGGGGCAATTAGATTCAGTAATTGCTTGGATTTAATCAAAATATTACTCCTTAAATTGTCCATTTTGTAGTTCACACCTTTTTATTCATAAATTAGTTGATTTGATAAGTAAACTACTGTATTCATAATAAATAGTCATGATACAAAACAAAATATTTACAGCTTTTACGAAATTATGACTTCTCAAATCTGTAGTCTGCAAAAAGCAGTCTAATGTGCATTCCCAGAGGGATAGCTTTAAATGAAGCTGGGTTGCTGTAAAGTTAAGCTTATTAGCATCATCCATTATTATTTCAAATTAAGCTGCACTGACTACATTTACTGAAGGATTAACTCATTGCAGCTGAGGGAGTACCCTCTGTCTGAGGGAAAAACCCTGTGTAAAACAGAAATGATCAAAGGCCCTGAAGATCTGGAGCATTCCATCCTAATAGAGACACCTCAGTAAAATGTTCCTCAAAGATTCTGCACTGTTAATGAGGCTGTGAAAGCAAATGGAGCCCACACTCTTACAGGAAGTCTCTGACACTCCGACTTGGGTGCTAAATGCAAATGCAAGCTGATCTGCATTGCGGAAAGTATCTTTCTCCAATAGACATCAAAGGCAAGTCAGATAAAAGATAAAAATCTCACTCTGAGGCACTTTTGACACCAAAAGCTATATGCAGATTTCCAATTTTTGAAAGAGGAGCTGCTTTTAGATGGAATGCCAAGAAATTATTAATATCTGATGAAGTTACTTCGATTAAGTTAAACCATCATGCTTTTTTGAGATTATTTCATGTTAGTTTTTATCATATGTTTCTATATATTTACAGAAATATATCAAACATACTAGACAGAGAAACAAATGTTCTTTGCTTTATTTTGCTCTTCAAGAAATCCTGAAAATCTGCTTTAAATAAATGGTCCACAAAGAATTGCTTAAAAGACCAGATTTTGAGACATGGAAATTGACTTAGGAAATAGGAGTCTAGGCCTAAAGAAGTTTCTAGCCATAAGCTCTCTTCTGCCTGCACCCTTGGTGGAGGCATTCACTAAAATTCCAGACATCTAAAATAAACTATTTATACAATCTTATAACGTTTTCAAACATTTAGACTTCACGTTCTTTTGATGAAGCATATTTGCATTTTTCTATATTGTCATATATTTCAGTCATGATTGTATTTTTTAACTTAAACAAGGAAATCTATGTTGTGGAATAAAGGAAAAGAGAAGTGACGAAGTGTTCTGTTTTTATTTTTCATTTCTATTAAATCATAGTCACATGCAGTGTAAGCAAATCTTTCATCTTATTTGGGCGGTTAAGATTTATTCTTCACAACAGAAAGAGTGGATGAATTCATTGGCAAATAATCAATAAAGCAATTTTTTTTTTTTGGGATAATTAGGGCTAATTAATTAACAAAATAGGTGCTCAAATGTACTCTCTGTCTCTCTCCTCCTCCTCTCTCTCCCAGTCACACTTCCTTTGTCTTCACAGATAACTGACATTAATCATCACATCCAAAATAACAGTCTCTGGTCATAGATAGTGAAGTGGCAGACAACTTAGATCATAATTTAGATAGGATTATCTTATAAATTTTTATTTTTATTGTTTGTTTTGCTCATTTGTAGAAAACCAGAGGCTTACTCAAGCCTCTCTTTTAATTTAACACACTTTTCTTAAAAAAAAAAAAAAAAGGTGTATCCGTCAGTGTCCAGATAATTGAGTTTGTTTGCTTATGGCGGAATATGCTTCAATCCAAGATCATAGAACCAATGAAATGACACCTGGGATGTGCCCACAATTTCATTGCTTATCCTCAACTTGTTCTTCAGCCAGATTTGTTTTTTAGTAACTACTGCATGTACCTTCATGCTTGCATTCTTTTTTTTGTGTGTGTGCTTTAAGTGAAAGTTTACAATTCAAGAAAGTCTCTCGTACAAAAATTTATACATGCGTTGTTAAGTGACCCTAGTTGCTCTCCCTATACTGTGACAGCACACTCCTCCTTTCCACCCTTAATTTCCAGTGTTCATTCAACCAGCTCTTGACCCTCTCTGCCTTCTCATCTCACCTCCGGACAGGAGCTGCCCGTTTAGTCTCATGTATCTACTTGACCTAAGAAGCACACTCTTCACGAGTATTGTTTTATGTCCCATAGACCACTCTAATCTTTGTATGAAGAGTTGGCCTCGGGAATGGTTTTAGCTTTGGGCTAACAGAGAGTCCAGGGGCCATGTCTTCCAGGGTCCGTCCAGTCTCAGTCAAACCATTGTCTGGTCTTTTTACTAGAATTTGAGTTCTGCACCCTACTTTTCTTCTCCTCCATCGGGACTCTCTGTTGTCTTCCCTGTCAGGGCGGTCATTGGTGGTAGCCGGGTACCATCTAGTTCTTCTGGTCTCAGGCTGATGAAGGCTCTGGTTTATGTGACCCTTTCTGTTTCTTGGGCTAATACTTTCCTTGTGTCTTGGGTATTATTCATTCTCCTTTGCTCCAGGTGGGTTGGGACAAATTGATGCATCTTAGATGGCCACTCACTAGCTTTTAAGACCCCAGACACCACTCACCAAAGCGGGGTGCGGAACATTTTCTTAATAAACTTTGTTATACCAATTGACCTAGATGTTCCCTGAAAACATGGTCCCCAGAGCCCCACCCCTGCTATTCTGTCCCTCTAAGTGTTTGGCTGTATTCAAGAAACTTCTTAGCTTTGTTTTACTCCAGTTGTGCTGACTTCCCTGTAGTGTGTGTTGTCCTTTCCTTTACCTAAGATAATTCTTGTCTACTATCTAGTTAGTGAATACCCTTCTTCTTCCCTCCCCGCCCTTGTAACCATCAAAGAAAGTTTTCTTCTGTATTTAAACCTTTTCTTGAGTTCTTATAATAGTGGTCTTATACAATATTTGTCCTTTTGCAACTGACTAAATTCACTCAGCATAATGCCTTCCAGATTCCTCTATGTTATATTTCATGGATTCATCATGTTCTTTATCATTGCATAGTATTCCATTGTGTGAATATACCATAATTTTTTTATCCATTCGTCCATTGATGGGCATCTAGGTTGTTTCCATCTTTTTGCTATTGTGAACAATGCTGCAATGAACATGGGTGTGCATATGTCTATTCGAGTGACGACTCTTATTTCTGTAGGATATATTCCAAGGAGCAGGATTGCTGGATCATATGGCACTTATATTTCTAGCTTTTTAAGGAATCACCAAATCAATTTCCAAAGTGGTTATACCATTTTACATTCCCACCAACAGTGAATAAGTGTTCCAGTCTCTCCACAACTTCTCCCACATTTATTATTTGGTGTTTTTTGGATTAATGCTAGCCTTGTTGGGGTGAGATGGTATCTCATTGTAGTTTTGATTTGTATTTCTCTAATGGCTAATGATCATGAGCATTTCCTCATGTGTCTTGCAGACATTCTTTATGAGCCAATAATTTCTGTCTTCTGTTTCTTCTTTAACTGATCTGTTAATTTGAGCATATCTGGTGGTTGACCTCTGTTATTAAATTCACTGTTAATAACTGCTTTTCTCTTTCCAACAAATAAAATTGTTACTGTTAAAATCTTCTTACCATTCACTATATATAATTTCTGTCGAAATTTTTCCACTATAAACAATTATATTAATATAAGTCCAGAGAGACTTATATTTCTACTAGTACTTCTTGAAACTAAAAATACTAGCAAAATGAAGTCATATGTTCAGAAAGCTTACCATAAATTAAAAAAAAGTCAATGTATAGCAGAAATCGTAGTATACTACTCTTAGGTACATTATGAGACCATGTAGCCTTGGAAACCCTATGAGACCCTTTACTCTGTCCTATAGGGTTTCTATGAGTTGGAATCAACTCGTTGGCAATGGGTTTCGTTTTTTCTGGCCAAAGGTATTCATTAACTTAAACTTATTAATGTAATTTATTTCTCTGAGATTGTTGTCCAGAATCTGAAGCTATGATATCTTGTGCTCCTCCGTCCAAGTTGCTGATATTCCTCCTTTCATTAATTTATTCATTCAACACACAGTTATTGATCATTTACTGTAGCTAGGTGTTATGGTTGCATTGCATCCCTCAAAAAGAAGTGTTGAATCCATAAGCCCTGTAACAGTGAATGAGACTTTAGGGAAATAGGGTCTTTTTTTGAAGATATTGTAAATTGTCATACTGGACTAAGATGGATACTAACCTTAATCCATTTTGAGTGGCGTCTTATAAAAGGGGAGAACAGACACAGAAAGAGAGTCACACACGGGGAAGTTGCCATGTGAAGATACATCTATGAGCAGCAAAGGGACACTGAAGGCTGTTGCAGAAACCAGAAGCCAACAGAGAGGCATGGGATAGTTCTTCCAGATAGTTCTGGATAGCCTCCAGAACTGTGAGACAATAATTTTTTTGTTCTTTAAAGCCACCTAATTTGTGGTATTTTGTTACGATAGCCTTAAAAAACTGAGACACTAGGCACTATGCTTAACTAAAGATAAACATATGGATAAGACCAGTGCTCTTTACTTAAAAAACTTAAAATCTTCCTAGGGTGATGGAAAAGTGAACATGTTTATGCAAAATGCATTCTGTTAAGTATTGTTATAGAAGAAAACTCAGGGCGAGAGACTCTTACAGGGAGTATACAAATTTTAACATACAGTGAAATATGATACTGTCATAGAAGCTTATTGTCATGGAATGATGCCTCTGTCCTTTTGTTGAGTGGAAAAATGCAGGTTGGAGAATTTTGTATAAAGAGAAACGGAAGTAGATATATTTGTTCTGCAATCTTGTAGGTAGAAAAACTTTCCTCTGAAGTGTCACAATTCCGATGAGCTAAGAATTAGAACAGCCAGGCAAGAAACTAGATAGCTGGGAGCTACTGATATCATTATGTAAAAGTAACATAATTAATTAATCATTCTCGCAAAATTACGTACTCTGAAAATCAGGTGCAATACTATAATGATATGTTTCAAGTTACTGAATACTCAAATGCAAAACTAACTTTCATATTAAGGAACATTTTTATGGTATATCATTAAGCCCCTGGACAAAGTGTTTCTTCAAGGCCAGGTAAATGAGTGAGACACCTAGTCAAAGCACAGGATTCAGGCAATTTTAAAACTTGCATTCTAAAATTTAATACTAGTATTCTAATACAAATGGTAGAAAATACGAAGTTAGAAAAATTAAAATACTCCCACTCTTTGTTTATTGACATGGTTAGGTACCAAAGACCAGAGCATTATGCAAAAATCAGCATTATGCAAAAATGGAGGATAACCACATCAGATCACAAAATGAAGGATAACGATATCATTACATAAATGCCAAATTACATCATTATATAGGTGCCAAACCACTGAGATCATGGCCCAGCCAAGCTGACACATAACCTGAACCATCACAGCCAGCATTACTCTTGCGTCACACCTCAGTGTTTTTTACTGCCGGATGTATATCATTAATGCCCCAAATTAACAGATAGTAGATTTTTTACTATTGTCATAAATGCAAAATGTCGGATAATGAGATAGTCGTTAAGTGAAGAGTAGGTGTATACGTGAAGAAAGATGCAATGTATTAACATTTAAATATTAAACATTAAATAGTTACCACTGTTGTCAGTCAATACTTACATCTTGACCTTGTTTTCTACTTAGTCTGTAGAACATCTTCTTTGATCAATCTCACAATCTGTATCATTTTAATACTGAAAAGTTCATAGCCTTTCAGCATGCAGTTAATTTCTAATGCTTTCCTATTATGTTCTGTTAAATAAAAATCATTTACAGTTTAAAAAGAAAAAGATAAACAATAATTGTAGCATAGTTTCATTATTCAACATGGTCAGGTTTTGCTCTCACCTAGTTAATTTTAACATCTTGATCTTTGGCACTCTTATTTTGGAGGCGTGCAACCTCTGTCATATCAAAATATTAAAAATTGAAAAGCATTTCTTTTTAAATATATATGTCTTTATTTCTATATAATTTTCGAAGATCATGGTGGTTTTGATTTTGAAATTTATTAGATATTATTAATTCATTCAATTTATATTTGGCTGTACATATTTGGAAAAATCTGATTCTAGGCCTGAGAGAGAGTAACCAACAAAGAAGAGATGTGGTAGGAGAATTCCCTCCCCAAGTTTGGATTTCAGACCTTATTGGAGAAAGTTTAGGTGAAGCCCAACAGATGGTTGTCAGTGCCAGAGCTGGTGCAAGGTCACAAGGAAAGCAGGAAGAAATTCTCCAGGGCACAGGCAAGTTGCATCCAGTACCCAGAGGCAGTCAGGCAGTGTATGCACAAAGAGAGGGCCACAGGAAGGTAACCACCAGTCTGGCCTGGGCTACATGTTCACAGCCTAGAGGCTTTTCATTCTGGGTACATCAATGGGATGGCCACTGCTTTGGGTTGTTTGGCTGACTACTGAAGCCCATCTAGCCACTGAAACCCACATAAGAGCTTTGCAGAAAGAGTTATAGTTAGAAAGAGATGAAAGAGAGTCATGTGCGGTCATGACTGATGTATTAAGCAGCCATATCCATGAACAGGATGAGCAACTAGTGCAGGTTTGGAAAGATGGCAGATACAAGGGCTAGGGGAACAGCCCTGTAGCCATTGCTCAAAACCTTCCAACAATGGGACTGGAGATAGTGGGAGGGACTAAGCAGGTCCCTGGAGCTGACAGCACCCTGTCACACCCAGGGTGAAGCAAGAGTTAAAACAGCAGGAAAAAAAACAAAAAAGGAGTAAAAAGCCCTTTAAGATAGCTTGTGTTGAGCGGCCTTGAAGAAAACTTAGAGGTCCTCTCTCAAATCCTCTGACAACTACACCCACCAAGGTATCTGAGCAGCAACATGGTCACAGCTGCAGTAGTAAGAGGAAAACTAAAAGAGGAGGGCCCACCTCCATGTTACCAGGCAACTGAGTGGAACCCATGCTTGCACTTGGTATGGTGGAGACGTGGCTGCACAAACAACCAAGGGCTCTGCCAACTTTGCCCAGATCTTCTGAATTTCAGGAATAATTAAATAACTAAAGCCTAGGTCCCTCTGCCATCAGGGAGGGGCAAAGGTCTATGTTACAATTAAAGTTTAGTGGGAAAATTAAAATAATTGTATGTCTGGGTTATTAGATACCATTGCACAGGTGACTGTCATCTCTATAACACCTGGCACCAAAATAAGGAAAACTTTTTGGTTTCAGGTCACTGTCATTGAGACCCTTACCAAAGTCTGACTATGGATAAGTCCCTTCAGGGCCCCTACAAAGCTCTATTATATGTATTGATGATATCAATGTATTAATGGACACCTTTGTAAACTTTTGCCTCCAAGTTCTGATGGGAATTGCTGCAATTAGGGACATTTTTAGTGTGGCATACGGAAACTGTGACATGGGCTATAGCTAATAGCCTGACCATTCAATCTGGCCACTGGCAACCCTCAGACTGACATATAAAGCAAGCCACTATGGGGATGAGACATTTGGACCAAAAAAAAAAAAAAAAAAAATCAGCTTTGCTCCTGGTAAGTTTTTATTACTTTTGTGGATAGTCACCATAAAAACCCTCATGGCAAAAGGAGAAAACAGCCAACAAGCAGAACACTCTTGCCAACTGACTGCAGAGGCTGAAGCATCTTCTGCTCCAGAGCAGAGAGATGTGCAATTGACCCCCTCTTGGATTTAAGAGAGGACGGCCTATGGAGATTCACACACCATCTTAGACTGGGCTACAAGCATGGACTTCTGCTGTTATCAGAAAATGCTGGACAGCATAGAAAATCTGACCTGCCTACAAGACCCTGGCCAAGGCTAAAACCCGCCCAGGGACAAATTCCCTAGCCAACAGGCCAGGGTGTTCTCGGCAGGTAAATCATATCAGAGGCTTCCACTGGATCTTGAAGGAACTCTTCACACTCTATATCACCCCAAAGCCATAGGGGCAATTGAGCACTTCAATGGACAGGTTAAAACAGCTGATGGGAGACAAGACAATCCCGTTCTGAATTATGCATCTCAGGCAAGTGGTCTGGAGTCTCAGTGCAGCCGTTCCCTACAGGGGGCATTTCTTACTTGTGCTGTGTTTGATCAAATTGTCTATTCTATAAAATGTGTTTCTTTTGTATACAACTGTTCCTGACAAAAGACCTTGGTTCCCACAGAGGTCACTGCCTCAAGAACAGGACAGACAGCCTGGGTAACTATACCCAGGCTACCCTCACCTCCATTCCCACAGGAGATAGGGAGGGGGGGGAATTGTTAATATTGTCTCTTTTTCTCCCCAGATTATCTCACAGTGATGGACAGGCACTTCATCCATGGGCCCCAATGATACAGGCTTTTGCTAAAGCTACCAATCAGACCAACTGCTGACTCTGTCAATATTTGAACCAAGATGATGAATCATTTCCCCACATTGTTCCAGCTCATTTGTCAACAAACAGGACACCTCATGGACCAAATGAATGTGTAACCTGGTGTACTGAGGAGATCATGTAGTAAATAAATACAGTTGACTCCTCTACTCATGGTAAACATCTTTTAAAGTAGGAAAGTTGCCTGTGGAGAGTGCTCTTTCGAAGGAAATTTCTCTCTGTGTGTTAAAAATGTAAATGGCACAGGACTGGATGGTTTGACTCTGAGAACGGTACTTTTAAGACTGAGTTCAATGTCAGTCTGGATGCCGAGAACTTGCGGAATATGACCACGCAGTCCAATGTACATTGACTATACCAAGTCTGAATTAGTGTGGTCTGGCAATGGTAATACCTTGTTCAATTGTTCTGATAAAGGGAGCTTTTGTATTACTTTTACTGACGTGTACTGTTCATATAATGTGCCATATTGGGAGAAATATACTGTTTTTACATAAATAAATCAGGATATGTGATACATACATATGATTGGACAAATGTGGACCTTTAATCTATTCAGTTGGATTGGATTAAGTCAGAACTGGTGTGGCTGGTTGGGATCTCTCCTCAAAGCAAGCCTGATCAATCTTCTGGGGACAGTACTACTAATAACCCTCATTAACTGTTGCCTCAAATGATGCACAGATATAACCTCTACCAGAGTTATGCACCAAACCATGGACATGCAACTCAATGTTCAAAATGGGTGATGGACATACCAGGACTCAGTACAGCTTTGTTTCTTTTTCTGGCACCCTGATGGGAGTCAGAGGGTGGACTTTTGGGAAAATGGTCTGCCTCTATGTCTCCCGTCCAGGCTACCTAAGAAAAGGCATTGGGCACAGAGCATTCTCTGATAAGGAGGCTGGGAATTAGTTGCCTTCTCTCGTCCAGTTCCTTCTCCTTATCAGAGAAGCCTTCCTCCTGTTCTGGGCACACAGTAACTTTCTCTGTCTCTTGCACACTCACAGGCACAATACAGCACCTGGACAACCCAGTTCTGTATCTGTTCCTGTCAGGGAGGGAATGGGGTCTCTTGTGCTGTGGCACAAGAGGTGGAACATGCCAGATTTGTCTACTAGTTCACTACCACTTGCTGAGTCATTCTTATGTAAGCCACTATTGTCCACCACCAGTATAAATCCTCTGCTCTCCTACTGCAGGGCACAGAGGTCTGCTTTGGTCCTGCAACGGCCCAGGACAGCTTTGTATGTAAGTTTCACCACCACCCTAGAGTTGCCTATCTCTTTCTTTGGTCGCTCAGTACCCTCCATTTTCAGAGGCAAATTTCAAGTTACTGGTCCGTGGCTGGACAATTATTATTTTGTTTTTCATATTCTGATAAGAAATAAAAAGATGAAGCAAAAAGCAAATGATGATGCTCTTCCCAGAAAGCTGAGTCTCTTCAATCTCAGTTGATTTCCTTTTACTCATTCATTCATTCATAAATAGTCAATAGATACTTACTGAGTGGCTATGCTGGGCCTGGCACTGTGCTAGGCGATGGGGATACAATCATGGGGCAAAATAAATGCAAATTCTGCCCTCACAAAACTTATTATTGTGGCAGAAACACCTTTCCTTGAGGAAGAATCCTTTCTTCTGGTTGTTTTGTACTGTACTTTTGCTGTCAGATCGTGGTAATATTTCGCAATGAATACTTTACAAAACTAGATTTTTGTAGTTGTTAGTGGAAGACGGAGATAAACAAGGAGAAAAGTAGGGAAGAGATGCTGATTATGAAAAAGAGATACAATTTTGCTCTGATGTCATAAGACCAACTGAGACCAAAAGATGAGAAGATTTAGTAATTGCCAGGGTGGAGAAAGTGAGATGATTTGAGAAGAATTTAAGATGTATCATAGTATATGTATTAGATTTTTGTAAGTCTTAATTTTTTTAAATTTTATTAATTGTTGAGAATAGTTTAAAGATAAGTCTCTAGGTCGATCATGCATATTCCAGATGCCCAGTGTGGAAAAAGAAATAGACAAAGTGTCTTGAAATAGAGGTGACAGTTTTACATGTATACAAGTAGGATGTTTTTAGCCCTTATGCAAACATATAAACATATGATAATTATTTTATTTTTAAAAACCATATATTTGCATTTAAATAAGTGATTAGTTCTTTAAAGTATTATTTTCAGACACTTAAAAGGACAGAAATATAAGAAAATAAAAATTGTAAAAGAAGCACTATGGATTGAAAATATTGATCATGTGATTATAAGAGGAAGAGAAAGAAAAATTATCTTTCCAATTAAAGACAGACAATAAAACTTGTTAAATGAGGTTACTGGCACATAGGTTTGCACATTCCAATCTGTTACTTTAAAGAAGCATAGCATACTTTAGTATTTAATATGATATCGGAGAGACGTCATTATACTAAGAGTGTAATCCAATATAAAAATGGATAATTTCAACTTTTGTTAGAAAATGATTCTTATTGCATTGACATGTTCCATTTATTTTTATAGTTTAAAAATGGCCTCAACTCAAATTTAAAAGAAATCCCATGAAACAATTATGAAACAATTTTATTACGAGTAATGGGAAACAAAATTCTGTGAAGCTTTTAAAACAATCACCAATTATTACAGGCTCTTGGATAACAGCCATGCAAAACATTTGACGTGCAAACTTTTATATTCATTATTTGGTATTTATCTGCATAAATTTGAGGTCAGGTAATATGACAGAAGGAGCCCTCGTGGCTCAGTGGTTAAAGCCTGAGCAGCTAACCAAAAGGTCAGTGGTTGGAAGCCACCAAGATCTCCGTGGCAGAAAGATATGGCAATCTTCTTCCTTAAAGATTGCAGCTTTGGAAACCAGATAAGGCAGTTCTACTCTGTCCTATAGAATCACTATGAGTCAGAATCAACTCAATGGTACACAACAACAATATGACATAAGCATTTGAGCTATACCTTACCTTTTTTCTAAGCTAATCATTAATGTAAACATATGGAGTCTCACGCCTCACTAAGGATGAACAAAAAAGATGCTAAATTCAGAGGGGTTTTGCACCCTTTCTGCTTATCTTTCTATAATTACTTTGCATATTTGTTTTCTCATTTTCCCTTCTTTTGAGAATTTCCTAGGAAATAAGTTGGTAAGATATATTTGTGTTTTTGAGAATACAACCTAAACAAAATTTTACACTTTCATATATTACTTGCACAAAACGGATAAATTCATGATATTTTAAAAAACACCCAAAATCCTGATAAAAATAATTTATCAAATAATTTTCCCACTTTAGTCCATAACAAAACCTAAACAGAAATTGCCATTATATTTACCAAAATAGCGTATCACTATAATATGTTTAATAAACAATAAATACAACTTTCTAACTCTTTACATCATTTTTAAGAAAATTATACAATTTCTAAACATACTTTATATCATAAAGGTGGATTTAGAGAAAATGTAACTTTGAATAATGATTATTTACAGTATTTACTTTGCCTTAGAATCTTACTGCTGACAAGCTATGAATCAAAGCTCAGGTTCATAATGAATTATTATCAAAAACAAATAAGTTTTAAATTTAATAATATTTCCAAAATTCATGAAATGTATAGACCTTGGTGTTCCTTCTCTAATTTGAGATCACTCTAGTACAATATAATAAGTCAATATGCAAAAAACTTGGGTATATATCTGCCTTCTTCTACAAAAGTATTTCTGACCGTTGTTTCATAATTCATTTCTCTTTGTATACACTCTTATGGAAGATCAAAAATTTTAAATGTTACTTAAGCTGATTTTATTAATGAAGATTGATATCTGCACTCTAGCTCATAAGCTAGATCTATAATAAGTAAATATATGATTACCCTTGTACACATAACTGGAAGTCATACAAAGTGCCCCAAAATAAAGTTACACACATGTATCATGCATTTTGTTAAGTACTGAGGCTTCCTTCTGTCAAGTTAATTTTCTCAAATCAGAACCAGGAAGAAAAGTTATGAAGCAAACAGAATAAACAAGTAAGTTCTTCTAAACAGATCTATGGATTTCTACCCTCACTCTCAAATCTTCTTGGGAATATTTTCACTGAGAAAAAGATGAGCCAAAGTTTCAATAAGATTAAGTCTGAATATTGTGCTAACTATATACCACTCTTGTTGACATTAGGTGACATTGAGTGGGTTCTGACTCAGCAACTCTATGTGCAACAGAACGAAACACTGCCCAACCTGCTCCATCCTCACATTCCTTACCATGTTTGAGCCCATTGTTGCAGCCACTCTGTCAGTCCATCACATTGAGAGTCTTCCCCTTTTTTCACTGACCCTTCACATTACCAAGCATAATGTTCTTCTCCAGGGAGTAGTCCCTCCTGATAATATGGCCAAAGTATGTGAAAGTAAGTCTTGATACTGTTGCTTCTAAGGAGCATTCTGGCGGTACTTCTTCCAAGACAGACTTGTTCTTTCTTCTGGAAGTCCATGGTATAGTCAATTCTTCACCAACACCATAATACAAAGGCAACAATTCTTCTTTGGACTTCCTTATTCATTGTTGAGCTTTCACATGCATATGAGGTGATTGAAAATATTATGGTTTCGGTCAGGCACATCTTAGTCCTCAAAGTGACATCTTTGCTTTTAAACATTTTAAAGAGGTCTTTTGCAGGAGATTTGCCCAATGGAATATGTCAATTGCTTTCTTGACTGCTGCTTCCATGGGCATTGATTGTGGATCTAAATAAAATGAAATCCTTAACAACTTCAATATTTTCACCATTTATCATGATGTTGCTTATTGGTCCAGTTGTAAGGATTTATGTTTTCTTTATATTGAGGTGCAATCCATCTGAAGGCTATTGTCTTTGATCTTCATCAATAAGTGCTTCGAGTGTTCTTTGCTTTCTGCAAGCAAGGTTCTGTCATCTGCATAAGACAGGTTATTAATGAATGTTCTCCAGTCCTGATACCACTCTCTTCTTTGTATAGTCCAGCTTCTCAGATTATTTGCTCAGTGTACAGATTGAATAAGTAGCTGAAAAGATACAGCCCTGACACACACATTTCCTGATTTTGAACCATGCAGTATTCCCTTGTCTTGCTCAAAGACTGCCTCTTGATATACGTACAGATTCTGTATGTGCAAAACTAAGTGGTCTGGAATTCCCATTCTTTGCAATGTTGTCTATAATTTGCTATGATCTATACAGTTGAATGCCTCTGCATAATCAATACATCACAAATAAACATTTTTTCTAGTATTCTCTGCTTTCAGCCAAGATCCATCTGACATTAGCAATGATATTCCTTGTTCCACATCTTCTTGTGACTCCAGCTTGTATTTCTGGCAGTTTCCTGTTGATGTACTGCTGCAACCATTTTTGATTGACTTTCAGCAAAATTTTATTTTCATGTGCTATTCACTAAATGGACTGATATTGGCCATTTGGAATCAGACAACTATATGATCTACTGTGCTGGGAATGAGATATTGAAAAGGAACAGCATCGCATTTGTCATCAAAAAGAATATTTCAAGATCTATCCTGAAGTACAGCAAAGTCAGTAACAGAATATTATCCTACAAGGAAGACTGGTTAATATGACTATCATTCAAATTTACACACCAACCACTAAGGTCAGAGATGAAGAAATTGAACATATTTAACCAACTTCTGCAGTCTGAAATTGATCAAACATGAAATCAAGATGCATTGATAATTACTGGTGGTTGGAAAGCAAAAGTTGGAAAAAAAAAAAAGGATCTGTAGATGAAAAATATGTCCTTGGTGATAGAGACGACACCAGAGATCGCATGATAGAATTTTGCAAGACGAGTGACTTTGGAAATAACTGTTTTCAACAACATAAATGGTGATATACACATGGACCTTTCCAGATGGAATACACAGGAATAAAATCAACTACATCCATGGAAAGAGATGATGGAAAAGTTCAATATTGTCAGTAGAACAAGGCCAGGGGCTGACTGTGGAATGGACCATCAATTGCTCATATGCAAGTTTAAGTTGAAATTGAAGAAAATTAGAACAAGTCCATAAGAGCAAAAGTATGACTTTGAGTATATCCCACTTGAATTTGGAAACTGTCTCATTAACAGATTTGACATATTGACCACAAATGACTGCAGGAGAGGAGAGTTGTGGGATGACACCAAGGACATCACACATGAAGAAATCAAAAGGTGGTAAAAGAGACAGGAAGGAAAGAAAAGACAAAATGAATGTCAGAAGAGACTCTGAAACTTGCTCTTGAATGTAGAGTAGCTAAGGCAAAAGGAAGAAATGAGTAAAAGTGCTGAACAGAAGATTTCAAAGGGCAGCTCAAGAAGAATAAAGTATTATAATGAAAGGTACAAAGACCTAGAGAGAGAAAACCAAAAGGGAAGAACACACTCAGAATTTCTCAAGATGAAAGAAATGAAGGAAAAACTGAAGCCTGGAGTTGCAATATTGAAGGATTCTATTGGTAAAATATTGAATGATGCAGGAAGCATCAAAAGAAGATGGAAGAATGCAAAGAGTCACTGTAACAAAAAGAATTGGTCAACTTTCAACCATTTCAGTAGGTAGAGTATGATCAAGAATCAATGGTGTTGAAAGAAGAAGCCTAAGCTGCACTGAAGGCATTGGCAAAAACCAAGCCTCCAGGAATTTATGGAATACCAACTTAGCTGTTTCATCTAACAAGTGCAGCACTGGAGATGCTCATTCATCTATGCCAAGTAATTTTTTTTTTAAATTTTTCTGTATTGTACTTTAGGTGAAGGTTTACAGAACAAATAGTTTCTCATTAAACAGTCAGTACACACATTGTTTTATGACATTGATTAACAACCCACAACATGTCAACACTTTCCCTTCTCAAACTTGGAGGATCTTTTTTTGGTGAAAATATACATAGCCAAAATTACACCATTTCAAAAATTTCTACATGTACAATTCAGTGA
>NW_004443972.1:10443434-10445455 GCF_000243295.1 Trichechus manatus latirostris
TCCCCGAGACCATGGCCCCTACAGCCCTCCACCCAGCAATTCAGTCCCTCAGGGAGTTTGGATGTGTCTATGGAGCTTCCATGACCTTTCCTTGTACAAGCTGTGCTGGCTTCCCCAATATTGTGTCCTGTCTTACCCGTCACCAGAGTTACCACTTATCTATTGTCTATTTAATTTCCCCACCCCACCCTTCCCATCTCTCGTAACCAACAAAGATTGTTTCTTTTTGTGTGTAAACTTTTTCATGAGTTTTTACAGTAGAGGTCTCATACAATATTTGTCGTTTTGTGATTGACTTATTTCACTCAGCATAGTGTCCTCCAGTTTCATACATGTTATAAGAAGCTTCACAGATTCTTCATTGTTCTTTATCATTGCGTAATACTCCACTGTGTGTATGTACCATAGTTTGTTTATCCACTCATCTGTTGATGGGCATCTAGGTTGTTTCCATCTTTTTGCTATTGAGAACAATGCTGCCATGAACATGGGTGTGCATATGTCTATTTGAGTGACAACTCTTATTTCTCTAGGATATATATATAGAAGTGGAATTGCTGGATCATATGGTATTTCTATTTCTAGCTTTCTAAGGAAGTGCCATATCATTTTCCAAAATGTTTGTATCATTTTGCATTCCCACCAGCAGTGAATAAGAGTTCTGATCCCCCCACAGCCTCTCCAACATTTGTTATTTCCAGTGTTTTTGATTTGTGCCAGTAATGCCAGGGTGAAATGATATCTCATTGTGGTTTTGATTTGCATTTCTCTAATGGCTAGTGAACGCGAGCATTTCCTCATGTGTCTGTTGGCTGCTTGAATGTCTTCTTTGGTGAAGTGTCTGTTCATTTCCTTTGTCTGTTGTTAAGTTTTTAATTGGATTATTTGTCTTTTTGTTGTAGAGGTGTTGGATTTTCTTGTAGATTTTAGAGATTAGACCTTTGTCTGACTTGTCCAAAAATTTTTTCCCAGTCTGTAGATTCTCTTTCTACTCTTTTGGTGAAGTCTTTTCATGAGCATAAGTATTTAATTTTTAGAAGAGCCCAGTTATCTAGCTTATCTTCTGGAGTTTGTGTGTTGTTAGTTATGATTTGTATCATGTTAATGCCGTGTGTTAGGGTCTCTAGCTTTGATCCTACTTTTTCTTCCATGAACTTTATAGTTTTTGGCTTTATATTTAGGTCTTTGATCCTTTTTGAATTAAGTTTTGTATATGGTGTGAGATATGGGTCCTTTTTCATTTTTTTGCAGATGGATATCCAGTTTTGCCAGTATCATTTTTTAAAAAGACCGTCTTTTTCCCATTCGATGGACTTTGGGCCCTTGTCAAAGATCAGGTGACCGTAGGTGGATGGATTTACATCTGGTTCTCAATTCTGTTTCACTGGTCAGTGTTTCTGTTGTTGTACCAGTACCAGGCTGTTTTCACTACCGTAGCCGTATAGTATGTTCTGAGGTCAGGTAGTGCAAGTCCTCCTACTTTATTCTTATTCTTCAGTAGTGTTTTACTTATCCAGAGCTTCCTCCCTTTCCGTATAAAGTTAATGATTTGTTTTTCCATCTCTTTAAAGAATGTTGTTGGTATTTGGATCGGCATTGCACTATATTTGTATATTACTTTGGGTAGAATTGTCATTTTCACAATGTTAAGTCTACCTATCCATGAGCATGGTATGTTTTTCCATTTATGTAGATCTCTTTGGGTTTCTTGCAGTAGTTTTTTGTAGTTTTCTTTGTATAGGTCTTTTACATCCCTGGTCAGATTTATTCCTAAGTATTTTATTTTTTAGGGGGTAATTATAAACAGTATTGTTTTCCTGATTTCCTTTTCATCATTCTCTTTATTGGTATATAGAAATCCAATCGATTTTTGTATGTTTATCTTGTATCCTGCTCTCTGCTGAATCTTTTTATTAGTTCCAGTAGTTTTCTCATGGAGTCTTTAGGGTTTTCTATGTATAGTATCATATCATCCACAAATAGTGACAGTTTAACTTCTTCATTACCAATTTGGATGCCCT
>NW_004443972.1:10446023-10447413 GCF_000243295.1 Trichechus manatus latirostris
ATTCATGACAAATACTGGTCTATAATTTTCTTTTTTTGTGGCATCTTTACCTGGTTTTGGTATCAGGGTTATGCTGGCTTCATAAAATGAATTCAGAAGTATCCCTTCCTTTTCTATGTTCTGAAATAGTTTGAGTAGTACTGGTATAAGCTCTTCTCTGAATGTTTGGTAGAATCTCCAGTGAAGCTATCTGGGCCAGGGATTTTTTTTTGTTGGGAGTTTTTTTATTACCTTTTCAATCTCTTCTCCTGTTATGGGTCTGTTCAGATTTTCAACATCACTTTGTGGTAGTTCGGGTAGGTAGTGCATTTCTAGAAATTTATCCATTTCCTCTAAGTTTTCAAGTTTGTTGGAGTATAGTTTTTCATAATACTCTGTTATAATCTTTTTCATTTCAGTTGGGTCTGTTATAATGACTCTCATTTCTTTTCTTATTTGGGTAATTTGCATCCTTTCCTGTTTTTCTTTTGTCAGTCTGGCCAGTGGTTTGTCGATTTCATTGATCCTTTCAAAGAACCAACTTTGGGTTTTGTTGGTTCTTTCTATTGTTTTTCTACTCTCTATTTCATTTATTTCTGCTCTGATCTTTATTATTTCCTTTCTTCTAGTGGCTGAGGCTTTTTTTTTTTTTTTCGCTGCTCTCTTTCTATTTGTTTGAGTTGTGTAGTTAATGTTTTGATTTTGTCCCTTTCTTATTTTTTGATGTGTGCTTCTATTGCTATTAATTGTCCTCTGAGGACTGCCTTTGCTGTCCTGTTTTGGTACGATGTGTTTTCATTCTCATTTGATTCCAGGAATTTTTGGATTCCATCTCTGATTTCTTCTATTACCCAGTGATGTGTAAGCTAGGTATTATTCAGTTTCCATGTAATTGATTTTTTTCCTTGCTCTTCCTGTTGTTAATTTCTACTTTTAAGGTTTTGTGGTCAGAGAAGATACTTTGTATTATCTCAACGTTTTGGATCTTGTTGAACTGCTCTGTGGCCTAAAATGTGGTCTATTTTGGAGAATGTTCCATCTGCATTGGAAAAGAATGTGTATTTTGCAGCTGTTGTGTGGAGGGTTCTATATATGTCTATGAGGCCAATTTGGCTGATTGTGCCCTTTAGGTCTTCTGTATCTTTGTTGAGTTTCTCTCTAGATGTTCTGTCCTTTACCGAGAGTGGTGTGTTGAAGTCTCCTACTGTTATTGTAGAGCTGTCAATTTCTCTCTTCAGTGCTGTTAGAGTTTGTTTTATGTATTTGGGAGCCCTGTCATTGGGTGCATAGATGTTTATTATGGTTATGTCTTCATGGTGGATCATCCCCTTAATCATTATACAGTATCTTTCTTTGTGTTTTATGGTGGATTTTGTTTACAGTCTATTTTATCTGAAATTAGTATTGCCAC
>NW_004443972.1:10447553-10484685 GCF_000243295.1 Trichechus manatus latirostris
TTCCTCTTACTCTCCTGTGCTGAATTCCTTTTGTTCGTGGATTTTTTTTTCATTTCTTTTGTTTTTGTAGGTTTTGTTTTTACTGAGACTTTAGGTTTTTCTTCTTTATTTTGATGAGTAGGTTTGTTAACTTTCTTTGTGGTTACCCTGAAATTACCCTTATCTTCCTAAGTTTGAACCAGTCTATTATTACTTGGTATTGCTTTGCCTTCCTCTCCATTAGAAAGTTTTATACCTACACTATTTATTCCCTGTTTTACTGTTCTGATGCTGCTGTCATTTACAGATTAACCTCTCTGGTTCTCTGTTGTAATTCTTTTGGTTTTGGATAGTCCTTGTGAGTTCTTTTCCTAGGTTGGTATCTGGTTGGTACAATCCTGTGTCCTAGATTCACCCTGTGGTCTGATGTTGTTTGTTCTCAAATCGAAGGACTCCCTTTAATAATTCTTGTAAGTTTCATTTGGTTTTATATAGTCCCTTAATTTCTCTTTATCCCAAAAGGACCTAATTTCACCATCATATTTGAATGAGAGTTTCGCAAGATGTATTATTCTTGGCTGGCAATTTTTTTCTTTCAAGTTTTCTATATGTCATCCCATTGACTTCTTGCTTGCATGGGTTCTGCTGAATAATGCAAGCTTAGTCTTATTGTTTCTCCTCTGTATGTGACTATTTATTTTTTCTTGAGCTGGTCTCAGGATTCTTTGTTTGTCTTTGGTTTTAGCGAGTTGAATATGATATGCCTTGGTGATTTTCTTTTGGGGTCTATCCTATATGGGGTTCGTTGAGCTTCGTGGATGGCCCGCTTTTGATCTTTCATGATATTGGGGAAGTTTTCTGTCAGCAATTCTTCAGTGATCCACTCTGTGTTTTCTGTTTTCTCCCCCTGTTCTGGAACTCCGATCACTCACAGATTTTTGCTATTGATTGTATCCCATATAATTCTCAGGGTTTCTTTGCTTGTCTTTGTTCTTTTTTCTGAGTTTTACTCAGAGTTGTATCCAAGTGTTTGTCTTCAATTTCACTTATCCTATCTTCCATCGTTTAAAACCTGCTCCTCAGCCCTTCTATGACACTGTCCACTTCTGAAATCTTGTTGTTTATCTTTTGGATTTCTAATTGTTGTTTTTGTATGACTTCTAGTTGTGAATTTATTTTAGCTTTTTGTTCCTGTATTATTTTCTTGAATTCTTCCACTTTTTTGTCTGTATTTTCCATGAATTTGTCTGCCTTTTCCAGGAGTTTGTCTATTTTTTCCTCATTTTTGTCTGCTTTTTGCTTCAACTCTTGGATAGTTCTGAATATTCGAGATTTGAATTCCCTATCAGTTAGGTCTAGTGCCTTTTCTTCTACTGGATGGTCACTTGGTGTTTTATTTTGGACACCTACTGGAACCATCCTCTCCAGTTTTTGTATATGTTTTGATATTGTCTGCTGTTTTGGGGGCATTCAGTAGTTATTTTCCTCATTTATTGATTGTATATTTGTTTGTTTCATCCTGCTTTTTTGTTTTATTTGGTTATGTATGAGCAGGTGGGCTGTGTGTTCTTTGTTGTTTGCTCATCTGTGGGCACGATCCTTTTCACCTCCTTCTCCAATGGGCATGGTCAGTCTCTCAGGTATGGTACAGCAGGGAAAGTCCAGCTGAAGGGGAGTTGCTAGGGTGGGTTTTTTGTGGCAGGTAATAGGGCCAACAGGGTGAGCCAGGAATCATTTCAGGGCAGGTTCTGGTAGGCCATGTCTGTGCTTCTTGGGGTTGTGATGTTCAGTGCATGGTGCAGGTAGGCATGAAGGAAGGGGTAGATTGTGATGTGTGGAGCTAAGATGGGTATGGGAAAGAAGATAGAGAGGAGAGAGGAATAGGATCTAAAAACATACACACAAACAAACAACAAAAAAGAGTTGTAAGGGAGCTTGTTGTTGGAGTGGAGAGACGAGAAACTGAAAATGGAGAAAAACAAAGTGAAAAAAAAGAAAAAGGGTAAAAGAAAAAAATGAATAAATAATAATTAGAGAAAAAAAAGAAAAGCCCCCAATGATTCCACCAGTGTGGCTGGTAGGACTGGGGAAGTTGCTCCCAGGCTGTGAAATACAGCCTGGCTAGCAGAGGTAGAGCTGTCACACAGTGCCAGGTATTCAGGAGACAGGAAGACAAGGTAAGTATATAGAGATGAGAAACTGGAAATAAAGAACAAAAAGGGAAAAAGAGAGAGAAGAAAACAAAACAAGGAAGCAAAAATAAATAAATAAATAAAACCAAAAAAGAAAAAAGGAATGCCCTCAGGGAGGTCACTGTGCATCTGTGCAGATTAAGGGATTAGCTCTCAAGCCACACAGGACTGCCCAGCGAGAAGGGGCTCCCAAGCTAAGAAAAGAAAAAGAAAACAAACCAATCAAACAAGAACCAACAAACAAACTCCCGGGGGTTCCACCATGGCAGTGGTACAGGCCAGAAAGCAGTCCCACAGTCTAGTCATGCCCCGCAGTCTTTCATGAAGAAGCAAAGACGGCACATGGAGCCAGGTATTTGAGAGAAAGGTGGTGGAGGTGGTCAGAGGTAAGGAAGAAATCTAAAGAAGCGGAAGACAGCACCAGCAGCCAACAAATGGCACTCAGGCAAGCAGCCAGTGAGGGTGGGTGGAATCCAAGCGGCTCTGGGGTGAAGCCGCTGCTTCTCAGCAAAGAGACTGTGGCCACAGGAAGCAGAGGAGGCCAAGTGGGGGTGAAGATGGATGGGGGTGGGAAAGTGTATATAGCTGGTTATCGGTTGTTCTGTCTCCTGCTGGAAACTCTGTTGGGCTGCTTTCTTGTACCTGCTGTTCACCAGTCTCTGATAGGAGTCCAAGATGGCGGATCCGTGCTGCGGTAGCTGATAGGGGACCTCTGTGTGTAACTCTCCTCGCTCTCTGTTCTTGGTAAGTTTCTTATTCCATTTGGTGCTTGGCTGAGTTCTTTATCTCTTCATTTTATGCTTAGGGTTTCAGGATTTACGTGTGTTTCTGTTTGACTTAGTTTTTCAGATCTTCTCTGCGGAGGGATGGTATGGAGCTTCTGTCTATAGTGCCATGTTGTCTGGGAGTCTGGTAATTTTGTTTTTAATTGTACTTTAGATGAAGGTTTACAGAGAAATTAGTTTCTCCTTAAACAATTGATACACATATTGTTTTGTGACATTAGTTGCCACCTCCACAACATTTTGTTGCCGAACCTGGGAAGGTAGGTCCTGTCCAGTGTGCTCAGGCTTACCAATGATCTGGACACTCGCTTTCTTTGAGATAGAGAAAGTAACTTTATTGCAATGCTCAGAGCAAGGAGCCAGGAGGAAGTGCCTCAGATCTGACTCCCTGAGCTATGGGGAAGCAGGGCTTATATGTGATTTGAGCAGCAAGATGGTGGCCACGAAGGCATATTGGGGAGGAAAAATTATAGAAGACATTACAGGAATTACAGAGCCAGGAAACAGGAGTTGATGAGGTTCTTGTTGGACCTCTCACTTTGGAATGGGGCCTGGGTAATGATTTTCCTTTAGATTCTTTCCACTTGTTGTTGCGTCCTCTGTTGAGGTCAACTAAGGATCACTGCTGACCCTTCTGCACATGTGGGGTGGGCCAAATCTCACTCGAGCTGGTTTAAGATGGTCTTTTCTGACTAATGGAAATTTACTGGCATTCATAGGGTAGGTTACAATGTCAACACTCTCCCCTGTCGACCCTGGGTTCCCGTTACCAGCTTTTCTGCTCCCTCCTGCCTTTTCGTCATTGCCCCTGGGCTGGTGTGCCCATTTAGTCTCATTTTGTTGTGTGGGCCTGTCTAATCTTTGTATGCCAAGTAATTTGGAATACAGCTACCTGGCCAACAGACTGGAAGAAATCCATATTTGTGCCCATTCCAAAGAAAGGTGATCCAACAGAATGTGGGAATTATCTAACAACATCATTGATCTTACATGCAAGTAAAATTTTACTGAAGATAATTCAAAAATGGATGCAGCAGTACATCAACAGGGAACTACCAGAAATTCAAGCTGGATTCAGAAGAGGATGTGGAATGAGGGATATCATTGCTGATTTCAGACAGATCTTGGATGAAAGCAGAGAATATCAGAAAGACATTTACCTGTGTTTTATTCACTATACAAAGGCATTTGACTGTGGGATCATAACAAATTATTGATAACATTGCAAAGAATGTGAATTCCAGAACACTTAATTGTGCTCATGAGGAACCTGTAAATAGACTAAGAGGCAGTCATTCAAGCAGAACTAGGGGATACTGTGTGGTTTAAAATCAGGAAATGTGTGTGTCAGGGTTGTATTCTTTCACCATAGTTAGGACTGTATGCTGAGCAAATAATCCCAGAAGCTGGACTATAGGAATAAGAATGTGTCTTCAGGACTGGAGGAAGACTCATGAACAACCTGCGATATGTAGATGACACAATGTTGCTTGCTGAAAACAAAGAGTAGTTGAAATACTTATTAAGATCAAAGACTACAGCCTTCTGTATGCTTTTACCTCTACATAAAGAAGACAAAAATCCTCACAATTAGACCAGTAAGCAACATCATAATAAATGGAGAAAAGATTGAAGTTGTCAAGGATTTCATTTTACTTGGATCCACAATTCATGCCCATGGAAGCAGCAGTCAAGAAATCAAACGACACATTGCATTGGACAAATCTGCTGCAAAAGACCTCTTTGAAGTATTGAAAAGCAAAGATGTCACTTTAAGGACTCAGGTGCGCCTAACCCAAGCCATGGTGTTTTCAATTGCCTCATATGCATGTGAAAGCTGGACAATGAATAAGGAAGACTGAAGAAGAATTGATGCCTTTGAATTATGGTGTTGGTAAAGAATTATGAATATACTATGGACTTCCAGAAAAACGAACAAGTCTGTCTTGGGAGAAGTACGGCCAGAATGATTCTTAGAAGGGAGGATACAAGATTTAGTCTCATGTACTTTGGAATTATTATCAGGAGGAACCTTCTGGAGAAGGACATCATACTTGGTAAGATGGAGTGTCAGTGAAAAAAGAGGAAGACTCTCAATGAGATGGACTGACACAGTGGCTGAAACAATGAGCTTAAATATAGCAATGAATGTGAGGATGGTGCAGGTCTGGGCAGTGTTTCACTCTGTTGTACACAGGGTCACTATTAGTCATTACTGTCTCATGGCATCTAACAACAACAACTAGAAAATAACATCAACAGTATCCCAAAATCTTGGAGAGGTCTGTAAGGTATAGAGTAAATACTGAACCAAATTGAAAGAGGACATCAGGCATTAACACAAACTGCCTTTCAATAGACCAGAACATTGGTATTGGAAGAATTCTGTAGAAATTCTGGAAAACCATAACAAGTTTAGATTTAAAACTGGAGAGCCAAAGCATATGACGTATTCAGTAGTCTGGCTTATCCATCATCCATCCCAATCTCCTTCATATTTCCCTTCCTGTACTGCAGAGGTTACAAAGCTAAGAAACCCATTCCCTGAGTTCCTTACAGCTAGGGTCCTAGTGTGATTTACACTTTTTTCCTCAGAAGCATTCATGTGAGACCTAAATTGGAAACTGAATTTTTAACAAGAGAAATAGAGATAAGAAAGAACATAGATATATACATATAGAGAGAGAGAGATTGAAAGAAAAAGAGCAAAATATAAGAGATACAAGAAAGGCAAGGTATCCACTTGGTGAGTAAGGGTGTAGAGACTCCAGAGTCAATAGCTCTGGTGGTTATTTCTTGATCCTTAGATGGCAAAGTACAGTTAAATTGTTGGAAACCTGTGGCTGGCAGTTGGTGCATCAGCTTTCTCATTTTCAACTTCTGTTTTTGGCCAAGTGTATATAGATTAACGTACTGGGTGTTATCTCATGGTGTGGGGACCATGGTCTTGGGAACATCTAGCTCAATTGGTATAACACAGTTTATAAAGAAAATGTTCTACATTCTACCTTGGTGAGTAGCAGCTGGGGTTTTAAAAGCCTGTGAGCAGCCTTCTAAGATACTCCACTGGTCTCACCCCTTCGGGAGCAAGGGAGAATAAAGAAAACAAAATACAAGGAAATGATTAGTCCAAAGGACTAATGGACCACAACTACCATGGCCTCCAACAGATTGAGTCCAGTACAAGTAGATGGTGCCCAGCTACCACCACTGACTGTTCTGACCATGATCACAACAGAGTCCTAGACAGAGCTGGAGAAAAATGTAGAACAAAATTCTAACTCACTAAAAAAGCCCAGATTTACTGGCCTGACAGAGACTGGAGAAACCCTGAGAGTATGGTCCCCGGACACCCTTTTAGCTCAGTAATGAAGTCACTCCTGAGGTTCACTGTTCAGCCAAAGATTAGACAGCCCCATAAAACAAAACAAGACTAATGGGGCACAATAGTCCAGGGACAAGGGCTAGAAGGCAGGAGGGGACCGGAAAGCTGATAATAGGGAACCCAAGATTAAGAAGGGACAGTGTTGACATGTTGTGGGGTTGTTAACCATTGTCATAAAACAATATGTGTACTAACTGTTTAATGAGAAACTATTTGTTCTGTAAACCTTCATCTAAAGTACAATAAGGAAAAAAAAAAGAAAATAGACAATGTGTACAGACAATCTAAATGCTCCTCTAGAGTGGGTCACTTAAATGAATGCACATTCGTATAACTGATTTACATGTACTCACTACAATAATGTGGATCAATGTTTATTTTCATGGAAAGATGTGTTGATTCAAATAATCAGGTATTTATTCATTTAACAAATATTTAGCGAACACCTATTATGTATTTAGTAATGTACTAGATAGTGACAAGGACAAAATAGAAATATTTCAATCTCAGAAATTACTATTTAGAAATTTATAACATATCTTAAAGGAAAAATTTTACAAGACAGTATGGACAACAATAATCTAGCATTAAACACATACGTGTCTTTGCATGCTCATAGAAAATCACCTAAGTGGATAAAATTTGCTACTTTATATCTTTACATAAGGTCTAATTTATTTTTCATCACATTTTTATTGTTTTTATAAGCAGAAGAAATAAATTATTTCTATTTTTTAAATGAAATAATTTAATTCTTTGTGACATATTATAAATATTCTTTATTTTTAACACACAGTTTCTTCTCAAGTCCTACTTTTTTGTATTTTAATTTAGTCATATATGTAAATATAAGTATGAATATGTATCTGTTTATATATGTGTCACATTTTTTATATCTGCTATCTATGAAAACATGTTATTTCTTCCTGAGATACAATGGAAACTAGTTAAAGAAATTATCTAAATACAACTCTAAGCAGGTTATAAAAATGTCATTGTAAATGACATTTCTTCCAATTATAAATGTATATTTATATATATTTCTTCAATATATAAAATGCCATTTATACCAAATGGCTATGATTTATTGATCATTTACAATGTGCTAGACATGGTTCTAAGTATATTAGTAAAATTCTCTTTTTAAATTCTAATCACAACCCACATAGTAGACCCTACACTTATCTTTTATACATTTGGAAACTATTGGCCAGAGAGGACAAATATCTTTTCTAATGTATACATCTAGTACATGATAGAACATGAATTTAAATAATTTTATAGAACACTTGAATCAATGTTCTAAAATATTATCTTTTCATTTATCTGTCTATATACCATCCAATATATCATCCATTTTCTACCTATTTCTGTGCATATTTTTAAAACATAGAATAGTTTCTATTATTTTATTTTATAATCAGAGAAAACAATAAAACTACTTCTATTTTCTAATAATACTTTGATATTCTATTACATATATACTTTTTTTTCTTAAAAGCATAATACAGACATCTTTTGAGATCAGTACACATATACTACTTCATCCTTTAGTATGGTTACATAGTCCATTCTATGTATATGAACTATATATCTGTACCAAAGTTTACTTAATTCTCTATTAATATAAATTTAGGTTGTTATATTTATTGAACATAATATACTCTTAGAAGAAATACTGCAACTTCCTTAATGCATTCATTTCTCCTTGCTTGTGTTATTGTTTTTTTAAATTGATTCCTAGAAGTAGGATTGCTGGTTCTTAATATACGCAACTATTTTTATTTAACTTAATACACTTCAAAATTGTCTTCCAAAAGATTGTTTTATCTTTCATCCACCAAAGAATAGGAGATTAACATGTTCCTTATAACATTGTCAGCATTAATTGCCTTAAGATGATTTCAGTTTCAGAATTTAATTTATTTTCCCAAAGCATGGTGAAGAGGCATAAGCTCACTGAGTACTTACTTGGATGTGTTAAATTTAATGCCACAATTTAATAGATTCCATTGATGATAAACTCATGATTCAATGAAACCCCGCTGCTTGCCTTTCACAAAGCCATGCAAATATATTTTTTATTTGTTGTTTCCTTCTGTTTTAGAAAAGCATAACTTTCTGGAACCTCTATTTCTATACTTCGGTGGTAAAAATTTAGTAAACAAATAAAGGGGCATATTGCAATAACCTCTAACCTCAGAGGAATGTTTATGCTGGTGTTTTTCAAAAAAACTCTTCTTACATCCTGAATGTCTACAGTACAGTATAGATTTGTTTGTCCTTTATAACTTTTAAGTAAGCTGTTTTCTTCTATTTGTCTGTGCATCTTATGAAGTCATACCTTTTTAACCGAAGTTAATGATTGAAAGTTACTATCTTATTAACTAAGTGATTGATGTTAGATAATTGCATTTTGAAAGATAGCTACAAATAAGAGCTATCCTATTCTCACAGTTTAACCTTCTTTCTTAATAAAGTGCCAGAGTGTTACTTTCCAGATGGTCTTGTTCACACTTTTTTTATAACCAAAATACTCTATCAGAACAGAACAAAGGTGATAGTGAGATATAAAGAATGCTAGTGTTAAACATGATTGTGGTCACCTATTTTTCTCAAATTTTGGATAATCTTAGGTATATTAGGGCAGATCTAAGGCAAATGCAACCAACTGAACTTCAAGCATAATATATGTAAGGGAAATCATTATTATTTTCACAATCATCCAGAAAATACATATTAATAAATTTAAATAAAGAGTTTTCTGATTTCTAGGAGTATGTGATACAAATCATTCAAAAGACTTTGTATTTAGCTATACATTTAGCTACGTATTGTGCTAAGTACTTGGTATACAAAAATGTAACAATAAAATCCCCCACCTCAAAGGGGAAATGTGCCATCTACAGATAAGAGAGCGCCAAGCAATGAGCTGCAACCATGTATGCAAGTACTTTACACAAAGTATGCGTAAAGGCATATCAGAGAAGGTGCTGTATGAGCTAAACTGCAAGGATCAATAGGATTTTGTCAAACTAAGAAGGAAAGAAAGATAATTTTAGGCAGAGGAAATAACAGAAAAGAAGCAAAGGTGGTAAAACTGCCTGGAGTATTCACAGTATAATCAGTAGACTAAAGCATTGTAATCCAGGGCAGCTAACATGAAGAGTGCATGGCAGAGAGTGGTGGGAGAAGCTAAAAAGTGGATTAGAGCTGTATCATACAATTTACATTATTGCTGTTGTTGTGTGCCGTCGAGTCAATTCCGACTCCCAGTGACCCTATAAGATAGAGTAGAACTGTCCCATAGGGTTTCTAAGGCTGCAATCTTTAAGGAAGCAGACTACCACAACTTTCTCCTGTGGAGCCACTGGTAGGTCTGAACTGCTGACCTTTTGGTTAGCAGCCAAGCACTTATCGACTGTGCCACCACGAATCCTCTAAATTACCAGCTCTCTTTTAGAGAAATATACTACAAAAATCTAAGTGAGAAATAATGAGAGAGACTGAGCTAATGCAGTGGAGGCTGAACAGAACTGTATGGAAGGAAAGTCAACACCAAAAAGTTCCAAAGTCATGGAGAGATTTAAGAAGGACAGAAGCAAACTTCAACTTTGAAGTGTGTATTTGTTTCATTTTTACAATATTTTTATGAGATAGTCAACACTGTTATTATTTCTGACTTATAGATAAAACGAATGAAACCAGATGTCAAGTACCACTTACCATCAAGTCAATTCCAACTCATGGCCACCTAATGTGTGTCAGAGTAGAACTGTGCTCTATAGAATTTTCAATGGCTGATTTTTCAGAAGTAGACCACTAGGCATTTCTTCTGAGTTGCCTCTGAGTGAACACAAACAGCCTACTTTTTGGTTAGCAGCCAAGCTCGTTAACCTTTTGCACTACCCAGGAACTCCAGATGTCAAGTTGTTGTTGTTGAGTGCCGTTGAGTCAATTAATTCCGACTCATGGTGACCCTATAGGACAGAGTAGAATTGCCCCATAGGGTTTCCTAGGCTGTAATCTTTACAGTGGTGCAGTGATTAAGCACTGCTCTGCTAACTGAAATGCTGGCTGTTCAAACTTGTCAGCCACTCTGTGGGAGAAAGACGTGGCAGTCTGTTTCTGTAAAGACTGCAGCCTTGGAAATTCTATGGGGCAGTTCTACTCTGTCCTACAGTATCACTATGAGTCAGAATTGACTTGATGATAACGAGTGTACGGTAATCTTTACAGGAGCAGATCATCAGGTCTTTTCTCCCATGGAGCAGCTGGTGAGTTTGAGCCACTGGTGGGTTTGAACCACTGATCATTTGTTTAGCAGCTCAGCTCTAAACATTGCACCACCAAGGTTCCTAGATGTCCAGTAGATTACTCTACTTCACAAAGAGGACTCAAGTTGAAAACAATAGCTGTCCAGACTACTATTTCAATACTCTTCAAGAAAAAGAGAAGAGCTTAAGTTATATATATATATTCGATTCTCATTATTTGCACTAGTTATGGTCTATAAAGTTCCTGCAAACACTGACTTAATGAATACCTAACCAACCTTGTTCAGCCTCAGCTGGGAATTTTTTCTCTGTTCATATGCATATTTTGTGACTACAAATGTTCCAAGAGTATTTTTTATTTTCAGAATTTTTTACGCAAATTCTGAAATATTGAATGAGGATCAAATGTATATACATACACACATATATGAGAGAGAGAGAGACTAATATATACACAGCATAATTCTTAAGAATAGGAGAACTAATGATATTATCTTCTGCACAGAACTTCTTCAAAGTAACAGTTCTATAATTTTATATATAATATACTTACAGTGGGACTTCTGATCTCTTCTCTCTTTCAAGTCTATTCCTATCGGCTCTATATGACTTTTTGCCCTGCCTAGTCAGAAACTTCTGGACAGTCATGAAAATTATTCTGGATATCCTGGTTCCAACATAAACGACTGACACTCTAAACTAAAATTACCAGAACTGTGTTCCTCCTTCCACTTCTCATGTTTCATGGAGTTATCAAGCCAAAAAGAACAGTTTTCATTCAGCCTACTAAAAACACATACACCCCATTTCAATTATATATGTATTTTTATGACTTGAAAATACTTACAGTCATCAATCAATGGATATAATAAGAACCTACATTCACTGAAAGGGAATGTAAATGATTAAACTCCACTATGAAAAAACAACATTGAATCAACAGATATTTGAGAACATCAGAGGTATGATTTAAAGATAGGAATCTCTACAAAAGGACACACCACAAAGTAATTGAGTTTAGGGAAACTACATATTCAGTACCCTCAAAAAGATTAAAATGTATAAAATCCATGGAATAAAAATAATAGCTAAGACAAACAAAAAGTTCTGCTTGTTTTTTTCCCCAGAAATTACAGCAATATATTTAAAAAGAAACCACAACTAACATGGCTGAATATTGATTTAGTAGACCAGAAGATAAACTGAGAGTTTCTATCTGAATGCTGAGGCAAGGATAAAGTAATACAGTACATGAAAGAAAACGTAGAAAACATGAAAATATGGATCTTCGTGTTACAAGATCCATCTAAAAGAATCTTATAAAAGGAGAGTACAGAAAGAAAGAACAAAGAAAATAAAGACCTGGTTGAATAAATTTCCAAAAATTATGGAAACATAATTATCTTCAGATTGAAAGGGCTTGCAAGGCTCTCTAAACATATTATTTAATTAACAAGAATCAGTACAAAGTCAGCTCCGATAGGCAGAGGTTAAACATGTCCCAGATTTCACACTTCTCCAAGTTGTTGAATCACTTCATTGTCTTTGGCATGGACCATTCTCCCTCCCATCAGCCCTCTTCTCTCTGTTGGGTTAAGTAATTTGCTGTAACTTCTCACAGAACTCATGAACTGTACTTACAGTTATATGGTTTATTAGGGAAGTAACAGGCTACCACTTGGGATCAGGATCAACTTGGAAGTAATAAGATCAGCTTTAAAGTAACAGGCTACAACTCAAGATCAGCGTCATGAAGCACACAAGCAGGGGCTGGAAGGCTCTCCCAAGTGAAGAGCACATCCCTCCCTTCTTCAGTGTAGCACAGCTCTCTCAGCTCTCTCTTGGCCGTGCACTCCCCCTCAGGACAAGCCTCCTCTAGACTGTGTACACCACTGGTCTCTCAATCTCTCTCTTTTTCTCTCTCTTGGGCCACTAGCCATCTTCAGTGTTAAAGTCCTTGACCCATATTACAGCACTTTGAATTCCACTGGCAAGACTTCTGCCCAAAGATGCTCAGCTCTTTCTCTCTCTGCTTCTTCTTTCTTCTCTCCTTGTCTCTTCTCCTTGCCTCTGACCATCACTGTGGGGTTGGCTGCTTATATAGGCAAGTGGATCAATCCTATTGGGTGGATTTTCAAGCTACTATTTGCATAATAACTGACCAATCCCCTTGCTGGACTAAACTGACTAATCGTCTGGTTGGACTGCAAATGGCTACGTCTATTTACATAAAAACTGACATTTTTTCCAGGAGGGACTGGCTTTTTCCTTGGGCAAAAATAACAAGCTTCTCCAAGGAATTAGGACAACTGTAACAACGGCAACTGTTAACAACTCCTCAGGGCTTAGGTGAAAAATCTCCCCAGCTATTTTTTTGTTGTTGGTGTTTTCACAGAACCAAGGCAAAAGGCCACATAAGAACTCATTTAATCACACTAATCATAAAAAAATAACATTTTGTAATGAGCCAAATTTAGACATACCCTTGTCAAGTTTTAGAACTTGCAAAGGAAACTGAAACAACAACAAACATCTTTGGCATAAGATTTCTCATCACCGTTAAAAGAAAACGACAGTCTGCAAGGAAATTATTATGAACCTATCACCATATGCCAGGAAAAACTAGCATTCCAATATAATGTTTAAATAAAGATATTTTCATGGAAAAATTCATAGATGACAAATTGAAGAAAAAGCATCACATCTGTTATGGACTGAATTGTGCCCTCCCAAAATATTTGTTGAGATTCTAACCTTTGTACATGTGGGTGCAATCTAATCCTATGTAATATAATCACTTTCCATAATGCAATCTGATGTAATGTAATCTATATTTGAGGTAATACTAGTGTAAGGTGGATCCAAAACCTAATCACTTCTGAGTTATATGAAGAAGAGCATAGACACAGAGACAAGCTGACAGAAACTAGTGAAAATATATCTCGAGTGAGAATTCTCACAAGCCAACGAACCAAGGAATGCCCTGGGCTACTGACAAGGAAGGAATTTTCCCCTGATTTGGACTTTTAGCCTTGGAACTGTGAGAAAATAAATTTCCATTCTTTAAAGCCACCCACTTCTGGTATTTGTGTTACAGAATCACTAGGAAACTAAGACAACATCCAAAGGAAATAATGTAGGATATAATATGAACTGTTTGGAAAATAAAGCAAAAGATTAAGTATATCTAGATAACTATTTATAAAAAGGTACAGTAAATTAATAAAAATAAATAGAGTCATATTGTAGATAATACAATGCAAGAATTAGCTATGGAGAGGGGACAAAGTAGAATAGGGAATGTTAAAGCATTCTAATATATCAATGAAAATGGAATTTAAGACATAATGCTTTAAGTGGATTGAAGAATGATATATTAAAAAAGTTAAATAAACACAGTTTAGATTGAATAAAAAGGATTATTTTTACGTTTAACAATTTACCTATGAAACATATAAAGCATAAAAATATTAGAAGCATGAGAGAAAATTTTAAAAAATTGTAATTATACTGATAGACTTCAATGACTTCTCTCAAAGACTGACAAATCAATCAGTCAATAAATGAATGAAGATAAATAAGGTATGATTACTAAGGAACCCCCAAACAATCATTATTTTCAAATCTCATATGTTAGGCACAAAATAAGTCCCAGTGACTTTGAAAAACTTAGGACTCCTTTATACCATACTACCTAATCAAAATAAAGTAAATCTACAATAAACAAAAAAAGATGTTCATAAAAATATGTTTACTTATAAAATCACTTATAATTAAAATGTTTTAAATACCTAAAATTACATTTAGGTTAATTTAGAAACGAGGGGTAATTAGAATTTTAGATGTGAGATAGTGAAGAGTTCTCAGGTGAAATTAGAGGTAGAAGCCAAATCTAATTAAATTTACAACAAAAATGTAGGGTTTGATCAATAAAATGAAAAAAAAAACTGGTTGAAACTACCAAAGATAATTAAGACAAATTTAGTAAAGACATAAATAAATAATAGTAGGAATATAAATAAATAATAACAGTGGACGTAATTCAAATTTATATATATATATATAAAACAGATTAATTCCTAAGAATTTGTAAAGTACCAAAATTGATCAAGAAGAGGTAGAAAACCTGAAGATAGTAATAACTGTAGACGAAATCTAACAGTTAATGATAAAGCCAAGACATTTTGTATATGTGTTCTAGAGAAGAATATAAGGTTTGTCTAAAGTTAAAAAGTCAGTAAATGGTAAACCTGAGGTTTAAATCCTGATGTGTCAGGCTAAAAATCTATGGTTTTACACATTATACTAAAATAATTATAATAAAATAAATAATACAAAACACTTTCAAAACCTATTCTAACTAATATGAATTAATATGGTCACATATAAGATAAGAAATTAATAGAAAATAACAGTTAATTAAATTAACTAAGATATATTAGCAAAATTTCAATAAAAATATAACTAAAAGAAAACATCCAACTAAAAATAGTTACCAGTTCTATAAATTACTTAAGAATTAACATAAAGAAGAGTTTATGAGCTATATCATTTTTCAATTATCAGAGAAATGAAGGGGAAAATTATTTATAATAGCCACGGTTGGTAACTGTGTGATGAAGTAAATAAAATGACAAGATTTTGTTGGTGGTGTAAAGGGTTTCATCCTCTTTGTCTTTTTGTGACAGAATTAAAATTGAATATTTAAAGGAAAAATACCTTTTGTTCAGGTACTTTAACTTCTAGATCTCGTGTGTGTGTGTGTGTGTGTGTGTGCGCGTGTGTGTGTGTGTGTATGTACATAAGGGAGAGAGAGAGGCACTGTTATAATGAAAAGTATGGAAACACAAAATGTCCATTAAATAAGCTACGATATATCCATAGCCAACATCTAGATGTACATATATGGAAAGTTCTCCAAGCCACATTTGTAAAAGTGAAAAAGAACAAGTTGTTTAATATTAGATACAATGTGATTCTTTTATGTAAATACATGTTGAGTTAGATTATGCCTTATAATGAACACTATGCCTTATAATTAACATATTTATAGCAATATTATCATTCTTGATATTTTTATAATTATATACTAAATGTTTACTATAGCTCATAATTTTCACACATAAGACTGAAGAATTTTAAATATTCTAAGTTTTTCTAACTTATATTCTGAAGCTACTAGAAATTACATTTACCTGAAATTATGAATTAAGGAGTAGCTTTTCCATTTTGATCTAAGCATAAAGAGCTTGTGCATAGATTTAGTCATTAATTCAGTATTTATAGAATGACTGCTATGTGTGTAGTAACATACAAAGCTCACATTTTGTGCCAAATATCATGATTGACTTTTATTTGGTTGAAATCACAAACTGAAATAAACACTTCACTAATTTTAACATGCACTAATAAATTTCTAGATTGTTTTGCCTCATGATCTCTTAGCTGTTAATACAGCAGCCAGATTTTGACTGTTTTATGAGACAAAAGAGAAAACAAACAAATGATGGAAAACTTCTGCTTAAGAGTGTTTTCATTATTCTTTGTCCCGTTTGTTTAAAGACTCTCAATATTTTCTTGAGAGTAAAATTGCAACAGAAAACATTTCCTTTTATGTCATAAAATTAGACAATTCCCCAGACATGCTTTTATAAATAGATTAAAAAGTTACAGAAATTTTCATCTCATTTGATACGATCATATATTAAAAACATAAACTATATGCTATATCTTATTTATTTAAGTTCTTGTTCTATTAGGGCTTTATGGACAAAAATGGATAGCTTATAGTAAAGAGAGCACTGCGTAAACCCTGGTTTGAGAAACATTTACTGAAATGATTGATAATCGAAGGAAGGTTGAACATGTCCCCCTTGTCGAGGTGTTTCTGCAAGAGAAGGAAATTTATGTCAAGAGACTTCAGGAAAACAATTCCATGGAGCATGTGGTTGGCTTGTACTCCATTGTATCCTTATCATCTGGAACTGTTCACACCAGAAAGAAATGCTCAATAAATAGAATTTGAATGAATAAACAAATTATTACTTAAATGAATTAATAAACAAATTGATGATCAGGAACACGGGAGGAAAAACAGCTTATGTTTCAGTACATATATGTGCAAGGAAAGGATGATTTAGAAAAGATTCATTACACTTTATATATTAAATAGGTTACTAGACATTGGGAGCCCAACATTGAAAAAGCCAGAAACTATCCTGTATTCAACTATCCTGTATTCTCAGTTTCTTAACAACTTAACTAAAAAGTCAGTCAGAAAGTCTGTAACTTGTACCTCCATGATGTAAATTATTTCTAACGCATCTTTTCTATTCCATCTGGCATTTTCCTTTCACTCTAGTTTGGATTATTGTCAGTAGTTTTTGATCTAGTCTTCCTACTCTATTGCTCTTCTTCAGTGCATCCTTTTCATCACTGATTAGTATTTTCCGAGGAGACAAAGTAGGTCTTATGACAACATGTAAACAGCTTTGTGAAAAATAAAACTAAAAAAAGGAATTAAAAAATAAATGAACTATTAGATTAAATGAAGTCTAGGTTAGATGCACACAAAAGGATCATCCGAACTGGAGAAATCTGAAAGATAAATAGGAGTTATCAATGACAGGGAGAATGGGAAAGGAGTGTACACATGGCAGGTTAGAGAACTCTTTGTTTTAAAGTCACCTCAGTCTTCTCAGATATACAGGGTAGATTTCTTGACTTCTCAGTTTCTTAACAACTTAACTAAAAAGTCAGTCAGAAAGTCTGTAACTTGTACCTCCATGATGTAAATTATTTCTAACGCATCTTTTCTATTCCATCTGGCATTTTCCTTTCACTCTAGTTTGGATTATTGTCAGTAGTTTTTGATCTAGTCTTCCTACTCTATTGCTCTTCTTCAGTGCATCCTTTTCATCACTGATTAGTATTTTCCGAGGAGACAAAGTAGGTCTTATGACACCCGTCTTTAAGATAGTGTCATGGCTCCACACAATAACATTCCTTACCACAGCACCCAAAAATGTCATTATGTGATAGTAACTGTAAAAAGAGCGTGGGGGCGATGTCTGACCTCGTCTAACTTCACAAGGGGGAAGGAGAATCAAGATAACAGCCCAAGGCTGATTCCTATGAGGTGGAAGTCAGACATGCTTCTTGTCTCTGTCATTTTAACAATTCTGACACTAACTGTCCCTCCCACGGCACTCTCTACTTCTGTGCTGGGTTCGATAATTTGTTGCAATGCCCACACAGAGGTCACAGACAATACTCAAGATTATGGGGTTTATTAGGGAAGTAACAGGTTACAGTTCAGGTTCAGGCTCTCTGTCTGTCTGTATCCTGGTTCCAGGAGCTTCTCAGCACAGGGATCCCAGATCCAAAGGATGCACTCCGCTCCTGGCTGTTATTCTTTGGTGGTGGTGAGATCCTCTTTCTGCCCTGGAATTTGGCTCTCTATTAAGGCACAACTGACCATTCCCCTTGGTAGGCCACAATTACCTTATTTGCACAATCCCACCCCATCACTGGGTGGGAGTTACAAGACCATGGCAAGAAAGGCCACATAAACGTTATCCATTGCACCACATTAACTGACCTTTCTACTGTCTTTTTTTTCTTTTAAGTAAATCTCTCCATGAAACCTAAATTCCAGTTATAGTGGAAAGAGAGCCTATTGAATCACTTTACTGATAAAATCTTCTCAACCTTAAATTATTTTCTAAATTTCTCCATCATTTACTCATTCATTCAACAATAATGTGTTGCGTGTCTAAAATAGACTAGTACTACATTTGATATAAAGCACATTAAATATTAGGACAATTCATTGCCCTAGAAGAACATAGTCAAATGAGAGTGGTAGACAAGTAAACAAAAAAATTACAATGCAGTGCAGTGTTTCCACATTTTTCATCTTTCCAAATTTAGTAAAATTTCTTATGCAGTGAAGCTTTTCTTGAAGTCTTGAGTTGAAAGAAAATGCTCTTTTCCTTTTTCTGCCTCAACACCTTTATATCGCCATCAGAATACCTACTTAATTCTTCTTTGCATTACAATTAGTTCATTTACTCAGTAAAGATTTGAGAATCGAGTATTGCTAGATGTTTCTCATGTGCCCCCTACTGGCTTACAAATTCTTTTAGGATAAATGGTATGTCTTGTTTTTATTTCAGCAGTGTCTAGAAAGGTATTTTGTGAGCAATAAATATAATATTCTATTTTCTGATTTAAAAAAAAAATTATGTGAGCACAGCATGGGAGAATGACTTTCTGATTACAAGGAGACTATTAGTCAACAATGTTATCTCTTATAAGAGCTAATCCTAGGTTAAGTTCCTTTATTAGGAATATGAGGTTTATAAAAAAAGCAATGATGTTCAAACTCTACTCTCTCCTAATGAGAGTACATCTAATGTATTATGTTTAGTTTGGGGTTTTTCAATTTTCAGAACATATTGAAAAATAAAGTGCATGCCAACACAAGACACACAAAGAGGATGATGAAGCTTTGAGATATTAGACTATTGGAGGACAGTTGGAATGTTAGAAAAATGAAAATAAAAAATGTTTTAGATAAACATTTAAGGGAAGAGAAGTATGGTGGGTAGAAAGAAAGGAGAGGATAATCATCTTTAAGTTTTTACATATCTGTCCAGAGGGCAAAAGTAATGCACAATACATAATGGAGAAGTAAAGTTAGATTTTGGTTGAAAAAAAATTAATAGAAGCTACCTGCTAAGGGAGTGAGCTCTTTGGGCCTATCTTACAGAGGCTGGATAAATACTGGATTGGAAATCCTTAACTGGAATGTTGTAGCAGAAGTAAGGTAGTGAACAAGATGATCTCTAAAACTACTTATGAAGTTATGAGCCCAGGATAATTCACGTATGTAGTCATATACCAGTTTTCCGTTGCTTTTTTATTTTAGGATTTCATTATTTTTACTTTAAGCTGGAAAGAATGGTATGTAAGTGGATACATTTTTTGTGTTAAATTGTTGTGCTAACTAATGTTTTTAAAAAAGTATAACAGTTCTGAGGCAAAGATTTTTTCAGAAGTAAAAAAAAATTCCATTCTCTAAAAAATTAATATGTCATCAAAAATTAATTGAGTGCATACAAGTTTTCATAAATTACATGATCAGTCATAGTGGAAGATCTATTTGGTTCCACATAAAATTTTATTTCTTAACATAAGTGAAAGTCTGATTATGGAGACTGGCCTTTCATAACATGGGTCTATGCATGGTCTCAAATACTTTATATTTGATTGTTTTATGTTACTCTTTATATCCACTCTTAACCACACTATGTATCACATTTATATAATGTCAAGACAGGCACTATTTAAAACATCAGGATTCTAAATTTTATAAAATTATATTTAAATGTATTGTTATTGTTATATGCCATCGAGTCAGTTCCAACTCTTGGTGACCGTGTGCACAACAGAATGAAACACTACTCGACCTGTGCCATCCTCATAATAGTTTTTATGATTCAGCCCATTGTTGCAGCCACTGTGTCAATCCATTTCACTGAGAGTCTTCCTCTTTTTCACTGACCCTCTACTTTACCAAGCATGATGTCCTTCTGCAGGGACTGGTCCCTTCTGATAATATGTCCAAAGTATGTGAGACTAAGTCTCTCCGTCCTCACTTCTAAGGAGCATTCTGGCTGCACTTCTTTCCAAGATAGATTTGTTGGTTCTTCTGGCAGTCCACGATATATGCAATTTTCCTTGCCAACACCATAATTCAAAGGCATCAGTTCTTCTTCTGTCTTCCTTATTCATGGTCCAGCTTTCACGTGCATTTGAGGAGATTAAAAATATCTTGGCTTGGGTCAGGTGCACCTTAGTCTTCAAAGTGACATCTTTGATTTTCAACATGTTAAACAGGTCTTTTGCAGCCAATTTGCCCAATGCCAAAAAGCTGTTTGATTTCCTGACTGCTGCTCCCGTAGGCATTCATTGTGGATCCAAGAAAAATGAAATCCTCGACAACGTCAATGTTTTCTCTGTTTATCATGATGCTGCTTACTGGTCCAGTTGTGAGGATTTTTATTTTCTTTATGTTGAAGTGCAATCCATTCAGAAGGCTGTAGGTTTTGATCTGCATCATTAAGTGCTTTAAGTCCTCTTCACTTTCTGCAAGAAAGGCTGTGTCATCTACATATCGCCGGTTGTTAATGAGTCTTCCTCCAGTCGTGATGAAATGTTGTCCTTCATATGGTCCAGTTTCTTTGATTATTTGCTTAGCATACAGATTGAATGAGTATGGTGAAAAGATACAACCCTGACGTACACCTTTCCATACTTTAAACCAGGCAGTATCCCCTTATTCTCTTTGAACAACTGCTTCTTGGTCTAGGTACAGGTTCCTCATGAGCACAATTAAGTGTTATGGAATTCCCATTCTTCCTAATGTTATACATAATTTGTCATGAACTACACAGTCAAATGCATTTGCATAGTCAATAAAACACAGGTAAACATCTTTCTGATATTCTTTGCTTTTAGCCAAGGTCTAGTTGACATCTGCAACAGTATCTCTCATTCTATGTCCTCTTCTGAGTCTGGCTTGAACTTCTGGCAGTTCCCTGTCGATGTACTGCTGCAACCACTTTTGAATGATCTTCAGCAAAATTTTACTTGTGTGTGACATTAATAATATTGTTTATTGTAATTTCCACAAGCTGTTGGATCACCTTTCTTTGTAATGGGCACATATTTGGATCTCTTCCAGTCAATTGGCCAGGTAGCTGTCTTCCAAATATTTTGACACAGAAAAGTGAGCACTTGCAGCACTGCATCTGTTTGTTGAAACATTTCAATTGTTATTCTGTCAATTCCTGGAGACTTGTTGTTTGATATTCCCTTCAGTGCAGCTTGGACTTACTCCTTCAATATCATTGGTGCTTGATCATATGCTACCTCCTGAAATGACTGAATGATGACCAGTTCTTTTTGGTACAGTGGCTCTATGTATTCCTTCCATCTTCTTTTGATGATTCCTGCATCGTTCAATATTTTGCCCATAGAAGACTTCAATATTGCAACTTGAGGCTTGAAGTTTTTCTTCAGTTCTTTCAACTTTATAAATACCAAGAGTGTTCTTTCTTTGCACATGTCATTACAATACTTTACTTTGTCTTCTGGATCTGCCCTTTGAAAACTTTTATCCAGTTCTTTTACTTCATCATTTCTTCCTTTCGCTTTAGCTACTCTATGATGAAGAGCAAGTTCCATAGTATCTTCTGATACCCATTTTGGTCTTTTCTTTCTTTCCTGTCTTTTTAATGACCTTTTGCTCTCTTCATGTATGATGTCCTTGATGTAATCTCACAACTAGTCTGGTCTTCTGCCATTAGTGTTCAATGTGTCAAATCTATTCTTGAGATGACCTCTAAATTCAGGTGGAATATACTCAAGTCATGTTTTGACTTTCATGAATTTGTTCTAGTTTACTTCAGCTTCAACTTGAACTGGCAAATGAGCAATTGACGGTCTGTTCCACAGTCGGCCCCTGGCCTTGCTCTGACTGATGATATTGAACTTTTCCATTGTCTCTTTCCACAGATGTAGTCAATTCGATTCCTGTGTATTCCATCTGGCAAGGTCGAAGTGTATAGTCATTGTTTATGTTGTTGTAAAAAAGTATTTGCATTTGCAATGAAGAAGTTGTTGGTCTTGCAAAATTCTGTCATGCAATCTCTGACGTCATTTCTATTCCCAAGACCATATTTTCCAACTACCGATCTTTCTTCTCTGTTTCCACCTTTCACATCCTATCACCAGCAATTATCAATGCATCCTGATTGCATGTTTGATCAATTTCAGTCTGCAGAAGTTCATACAAATCTTCCATTTTCTCATCTTTGTCATTAGTGGTTGTTCTGTAAATTTGAATAACAGTTCTATTAACTGGTTTTCCTTGTAGGTTTATGGATATTCTCCTATCACTGACTGGCATTGTACTTCAGGACAGATCTTGAAATTTTCTTTTTGACAATGAATGTGACACCATTTCTCTTCAATTTGTCATTCCTGGCATAATAGACATATGCTTGTTGGATTCAAAATGGCCAATACCAGTCTATTTCAGCTCACTGATGCCTAGGATATCTATCTTTATGCATTCCATTTCATTTTTGATGACTTCCAATTTTCATAGATTCATACTTATACATTCCATGTTCTGATTATTAGTGGATGTTTGCAACTGTTTTTTCTCATTTTCAATAGTGCCACTTCAGCAAATGAAGGTCCAGAAAGCTCTACTCCATCCACGTCATTAAGGTTGACTCTACTTTGAGGAGGTAGCTCTTCCCCAGTTTTGTTTCGAGTATCTTCCAACCTGAGGAGCTCATCAATTTTGACACTGTATCACACAGTGTTCTGCTGCTATTCATAAGGTTTTAATTGGTCAGTTTTTTTCAGAAGTAGACTGTCAAATCCTTCTTCCTAGTCTGTCTAAGTCTGGAAGCTTTGCTTTCACTTCTGTAGGGAAAATATTTGTCCAAATAATCTGAAAGGTCTCTTTTAGCTCTAAACATATAATGGTATAAAATTCTCTGTGATACATCAACTAAAATAAAAAGCTGGCAGTGTTTCTTTTTACAAAAGGAAAGATACACCATATTTTTAAGCAATAATACACACCTTCTACATTTGTTGCCAACCATGCTCCTGCCCCATCCCTGCAGTATATTTTTATAAGCTCAGTGTGCTAATTTTTTTTTTTTTTTTTTACAGCAACATGTAAAAACAAAGTTGCATAGCAACACTCACGAAAATACCTTGCAGGGGGAGTGCAAGGTTGAAAAATAAACATAGAAGTTCTGTGTTATCTGCATAAAAATATTGTATTTCTTGTGACTTTGGGAATATCTATTAACTTTCAATTATGTAGTTTTGTGATTATTTATTTTCCTTATTTATCTCTGGCTCTTCTATCCCCTGCTTTTCAGTCATTTCACTGCTTATTAACACCAGAGGGCATGTAAGGAATAGACCATGTGGGAAATTTAAATCAGCAGTTGCTGCTACTGTAAGTTATTTTTTAAAAGATGAGCTTATGAAATTGATTAAAATGAGACTTTTTAATTAACCATGGATAAACGGATTCTTCTCACTATCAGATAATTAAGACATTACTATTAAGACACAGAGAATATTGGTGAAAATTTCCTCTTCAATACCTAATGATAATATTAACAAAAAACTTTGAAATATAATAATAATTACATAATTATTGATACATTTAGTTATTAGAACCTCACCTAATAGCAATATTAGTATTGGCCCCTAAGGTAGGCCATGCATTTAAAGATTGATTGTAATTAAATCCCTGAGGCTGAAACAAAATGAACAAATTCTGAAAAAATTTATTCTGAGAAAATTTGATTTCATCCTAATGTAGATAGTACAATAAATATACACAGCATGTTACCTGAATATACAGAAACATATAAATTAGTTATGAATGTATTCATGAAACTAATTAATATGCAGAAGAGGGTTATATCTGAGTATTGTAGTAACAAAAAAAAATTACCTAATCTGACTTACAGATTTGTATGTAGAAGAAACTATAATTGTATTAAATGATTATTGCTTTTTAAAATATGGATGGATGAAGCATTTTATGTACATATAATTTGAAAGGTTCTTAGTTTATTACAATTAAAGAATTATAAAAATCACTACTGCTTTTCCAAAAGAACAATTTTTTTTTTTTAGTCAGTTTAACTTTTTTTAAAACTGCCTATCTTTTTTATTTTGGCCAGCTAGTCGGTGTGAAGTGGTATCTCATTGTGGTACTGTTTTTTTTTTTTTTTAGTTTAGTTTATTTTGTTGTTATTGTTGAGAATATACACAACAGAACATACACTGATTCAACAATTTCTGCCTGTACAATTCAGTGAAATTGATTACATTCTTCAAGTTTTGCAACCATTCTCATCCTCTTTTTCTGAGTTGTTTGTCCCCTATTAATATAACTCACTGTTCCCTAAGATTCCTACCTAATCTTTCATTGTCAATTTGATCCCATATAGATAGTTCTAAAAAGAATGCAATGCTCAAGGCAGATATTCTTTGCTAGTTAACTATTGTTTGGTTTAAAGAAGACTCTAGGAAATATTTTTGGTTTAAGGTTTAAAGATTATCTCAGATTATGTAGTTTTGGGGGTTGATTCAGCCTCAATGGCTTCAGAAATTCTGGATGCCAGTCAAATTTTAAATTCTGTTCCGCATTTTCCCCCTTTTGATGAGGATTCTTCTACAGAATCTTTTTTTTTTAATTTTATTTATTTTGTTGTTGTGGGGAATATACACAGCAAAACATACACCAATTCAGCAATTTCTATGTGTACAATTCAGTGACATTGGTTACATTCTTTCATTTGTACAACCATTCTCACCATCCTTTTCTGAGTTGTTCCTCTCCCATTAACATAAACTCACTGCTTCCTAAGGTTCCTATCTAATCTTTCGAGTTGCTGTTGCCAATTAGATCCCATATAGACAGATCTTAAATGAGCATAATACTCAAGGCAGAATTTTTTTCTAGTTAAGCTAAACTATTGTTTGGTATAAAGATGACTTCGAGGAATATTTTTGGTTAAGGTTTAAAGATTATCTCAGGGCAATGGTTTTGCGGGTTCATCCAGCCTCCATGGATCCAAAAAGTCTGGAGTCCACAAGAATTACAAATTCTGTTCTGCATTTACCCCCTTTGGATCAGGATTCTTCTGTAGAGTCTTTGATCAAAACATTCAATAATGGCAGTCAGGTACCATCTGGTTCTTCTGGACTCACGGCAAAGGAGGCAGTTGTTCATGGAGACATTTTGTCATGCATTCTATTTCCTCCTCCTATATTGGACTCTCCTTTTTTCCTGTTCCTCCAGGTGAATAGAGAACAATTGCTGTACCTTGAATGTCTGCTTGCAAGCTTTTAAGACTCCAGGCACTATGCAACAAACTAGGAGAGAGAACAGAAGCACTAGAAATTATTTGTTAGGACAATTAACTGGGATGACCCATGAGACTGTGTCTCTAAACCTCCAAAGCCAGAAACCAAATTCTATGAAGTGTTTGGTTGTACATAAGCAGCCTCAGCAGCTTCTCTTTTTGTTGTTATTGTAAATATATCTATCACACAACATTTGCCAATTCTACTTTTTACAAGTGTACAACTTATTGACATCAGTTACATTAATCACACCATCCAACCAAACCCTTTGCTGTCGAGTTGATTTTGATTCATAGTGACCCTATAGGATAGAGTAGAACTACCTCATAGGGTTTCCAAGACTATAAATCTTTATGGTAGCAGACAGCCACATCTTTCTCTGGCAGAGTGGGCTAATGGGTTTGAACCACCAGCCTTTTGGTTAGCAGCTGAGTGCTTAACCACTGTGCCACCAGGGCTCCTTATACTTCTAAAATATGTGAATATATAGAAAGCACTTCTAAGACTTCTTCCTTTGATGTTGCAATGATCATATAAACCAATGTCTAAACATAACCTACATAGGTCCATTTGTTCTTCTAGTCTCATTTAGCTGAGAATTTTTATCATGAACGAATGTTGATTTTTGCCAGATGATTTTTCTGCATTACAATAGATGGTGTTTGTATTTTCCAAAAATGGCTGCAAAATATCTTTCATCCAACATGCTCTTCTACAGCATGATTTTTCCAATTTGAATCTGTTACTCCATTTCCTTGAATTCCAGTGGACTTTAGGACTTCTTTGTCTAATGAAATATGGTAGCAGTGATGCTATACCATTTCTGGTATAGTTCTTTACTGGCCAGGCAGTTTTTGCTTCTTGACTCTTGAAAGAGAATCATCATATCAGAAGTACAACATCCCTGAAACTTCCATTCTGTGAAAAGTCAAATCCCTTGGAGGGGTTCTGGAAAATGAGATGATCTAAGAAGAGAGAAAGGCCAAGAAGCATTGAGGTACCAGACGTCTAAGTGATGATCTTATCATGGTAGTGGACTTCTCAGCCTCAGCCACCCAGGCTTAAGTCAAACGAATTAGAGAAGAATCATCTAGCTAAGCTCCTTCTGAGATCTTGAACCACAGAACAAGAGCAAAGAAACAGACCAATATTTATATATAAGAATTCTCAACAAAATGGTAACAACCAAGTTCTGCAAAGCACAAAAGGGTAACACATCATCACCAAGTGTGGTATGCCCCACTAATGCAAGGTTCTTTAAATATTTGAAAACCAAACTATGTAGTTAGCCACATTAACAGGATAGAAGAGAAAAGTCTATATTATCATGTCAATACATATCTATTTTGGTTATTTAGTACTACATTAACAAGTACTCTATTATTTAGTAGCTTAAAGTAATAATTTTATTTTGTGCCTGTTCTTTGGATCAAAAACTCATGAATCTTGTAGTTTCCAGACACTTCAACTTTGTTTAAGCCTAAGTTTGGTCCCTTCAGTTTTGCTGGATGATTTTGTTCTGTTCAAACTCTAGCTCTCTGTGTAGTGGTCAGGAAACTCTCCCCAAGTAGAGAGTTGTTTGAATATGTGGATTATCTCATGAACTTCTCCTCTTTCAGGGATGACATACTTGTGCTGCTTATTGCCCACTGCCAGAAAACAGTTGCCTCATATATTTGGTTCCAGTTTTGTAGAAACTGTTCTGACACAAATTTCCTTAGCATGGACAGAAGTGAAAGGCCATTTATCCTTTTATACAACAATTTTACATGGAAACTCCTAGCAGCTCAAAATGAAGTGCCAAAAATATTGTACTATAGGATAATATAGTACTATAAGGTATTTATCACGTAAATTGAAGAAAGGCTCAAGCCTTTAAAAATGTGTTACAAGCTTGCCCATTAGTTCATTACTATGATTTTAAGATTCACAATATTGTATTATTGCTGTTGTCTTCAACATTTTAACATTTCTGAAACAAGTTTGTAGCTAAATATTGAAGTACATATTTAATGTTATAGTCTCTCTTTTCCTCAAAAAATTAACATCACGATACATCATAAAGTCAATATATTAAGAAAATATGGCACTTGTACAGACAAAAACTTCTTATATTCCATGGAAATTTTAAAATAATCTTAAGAAGTTAAAAACCTTCTTATCACTTCATATAAGAAATAGGATATTTGCCTATTGAACAAGACTATCTTTTATATAAATTCAAAGTCAGATTATTTCTTTCAAGTGAGAATAGAAAATACAGTAAGTAGTTAAGAACACTGCTTTTAAAGTCATAAAGACCAACTTTGAAATACTTCATCTGACAAGTGTCTCTTAAGTGATGTAAAACCATCTTATACAAGTTCCTCGACTATTCTAAGAATCATAAGTAAGATAAGGATAATACGATGTTTTGTTCCAAGGACTGCATAGTGCCTAGCTGATAATAAAAACTTAGTAATATATGCTGTATTATTTAAGATTGAGCTTTGTTGGCATTATTTAACAATGTGAAAAATATATACTTTAAACATACAAAGGATCGTTATAATATAAATGCTTATTGCTATTTTATGTCTGTCTATGGAAAAAATAAATATAAGATAATCTGACTCCAGAAGCAGAAGATTTTACCGAGAGAGTCTTTTAAACATTGAAAGTCCACTTGTTATCAACTCTTCTTTTGGAACTATTTACAATTAAAAGATATCATGTTGTCTAGAAAGATTTATGTCTCTAGATTTTTAGATAGATGCCTGGATCAGTACTTTGAATTTTCTTTCTGCTGAGTGTGCAACATATCTGGTTATCTCCCTCTGGGTAAGGGTGAATGGAGGTGATGAGGAGGATGGATCTGGTCTGTACCCTGTAATGTAGAGTGAACGTTGGCTAGGAAAAAAAGGCATATATAAAAAATAAATCAATCCTAGGGAGTAAAGGCAAGTTCAGTAACTAGCAACTGAAAATAATTCTGGAAGAAAGTGAGAGCTGGAAAAATCCTCTAAGGCAATATTACAAGGTCCAGATTTAGAATAGAGAGCCTTTTATAAAATGCCGGTGGAAGCATGCTTGTCCCAGCTGACCGCTGTTAAGGGCACTGAGCTAGTTCAGACAAGGTGAACATGTGTTAGTCTTAGGAAATGGGTACGATAATTAGAACTACAAGATATTGAGAAATGTTTCACTCTTCACGAGAGAGACTTTAAAGAACAAGAGAAAACTGGAAAGATAACTTTGTAAGTCTAGTTCAAGTAGGAAAAGAAACAAAAAAATATGTCAAAGAAATGCATTTGGATCTTAAGCAAAGAATTTAGAAAGAAAAATGTACCTGTTATTATGTTATTAGACAACAGCATTTGAAATTAAGGAGAAAACATTGACCTTGCTTAAGTGTATGTAAAATTTGTAATAACTTATTGTAAATTTTTTGGCTTAAAAGAAGAAATTAGTTTGGTTTTGCTTTTTAAATATCCAATTGTATACGTACATATCCCAATGCCTGTAATTTTTCTCAGTTTTAAATTAGACAGTTAGTGAATGAGCCTCTTAGTAACACCACAGTCTCTACTCAGATTGATGCAGATTCCTAACTTGCCACTTTATAATTTTAATAGTTGCCCACATCTCGACACATTCCCCCACTTCTCCTCTAATGTCTCTATTTTCCTATCCATCCTCATAAGCCCTTGACTGTCCTCTCTCCTCCTATAGGATCCTTGAACACAATTTCCTCAATCAACTTCACTTTTTAAAACAACAAGGGGGGAAACATTTTTGTTTGCTTGTTTGTTGTATTTTATTTATTTTCGGTGGTTTGCCCCAGATGTCTGCTTAGGCATGAAGCCCCCTGGCGGCACAGTGGTTAAGTGCTGGGCTGCTAACTGAAAGGTCAGCGGTTCAAACTCATTAGTGATTCTGCAGGAGAAAGACATGGTGATCTGCTCTTATAAAGATTACAGCCTAGGAGATGCTATGGGGCAGTTCTAATCTGTCAGATAGGATTGCTATGAGTAGGAATCCAAGTCACAAAACAACAACGTGGCCACATAGACAAACCTGAGGCAAAGGTAAACAAAATCTTGGGACAGAGGATGGAAAAAGAAATACATGGAAATCAAAACACAAATAAGTATCTCAGCAAATTATCCTGGTACTCATATGTCCTTTGGGGGGAGAGATTTGATTCAAACTAGAAACGGCTTTCCTTAGTTCCTACCTGGGTAGAACTTGTTGATCCAAACAACTATGTCTTTCTTTACTTTTCATTTAATTATTGGTTTTTTTTCTTTTGTACCCTTTTCCATCTGCATCCATACTATACATATATTAGGTCAATGGTGAATTCAAATTTGCTACTCTTTCAATTATCATAAATCTTACTGGCATTTGTCTTTCACCTTTTCGAGAATTCTTCAAGTAGACTTTTACTTCACTGATTCAATTTCACTATTTTTTTTTTTTTTTGAATTGTGCTTTAGGTGAAAGTTTACAAGAGTAAATTAGTTTCTCATTAAACAATTAATACACGAATGGTTTTGTGACATTGTTTGCCAGCTTGCGACGTGACATCACTCTCCCATTCTCCACCCCAGATTCCCTGATTCCATTTGTCTGGTTTTCCTGTCCCTTCCTGCCTTCTCGTCTTTTCTTTTTGGGACTGGTGTGCCCATTTAGTCTCAGATACATAACTGAACTATGAAGCATGTTCCTCACTTGTTATTGCTTACCATATAGATCTGTCTAATCTTTTACTGAAGGGTGAACTTAGGGAATGACTTCAGTACTGAGTTAAAAGGGTGTCTGGAGGCCATACGCTCGGGGTTTCTCCAGTCTCTGACAGATCGGCAAGTCTTATCTTTCGTGCGTGTGTGTGAATTTGAATTTTTCTATACTTTTATCCCACTCTGTCCAGAATCCTCTATTGTGATCCCCGTCAGAGCAGTCAGTGGTGGTAACTGGGCTCAGTTTGGTGGAGGTTGTGGTAGTTGTGGTCCATTAGTCCTATGGACTAATCTTTCCCTTGTATCTTTGGTTTTCTTCATTCTCCTTGCTCCAGCCAGGATTGGACCAGTAGATGTATCTTAATATCTTACACCTCTTTGAAATTTTTAAAAGAATATTTTCTAAAACCTTTTCATGTTTATCTTTGTATTTCTTTAAGAAGTGAATTTAGTTTTTCTGAATCTTCATGTAAATAGCCCTTTTTAAAATAGTTATCTTAGCCTGATATATTTCTCTTTGCTTATCCTTTAAGAAGAAAATATGCTCCTCAGTATGACTTAAGATGTTCTATTAGAGTTTTTATGCATATGGTTTCAAAATTCACTCTTTCATGAGAGGGGAAGAGAAAGGATTATATAGTCTGCATTCACATGTTGGTAAATGGCAGCTATGCTTCTCTGTGAAGCACAGAAGCATGGAGAGAGAATTCCTGGGAGAAGAATGTAGTGGCAGGAAGAGCCACTGCTGTGAGGTTTAACTGTTATAGTTGGGAGAACTATACCTTGGGGGAATACTCTCCTCTCTAACTGGCATCTAACTGATCTTGTGGAAAGCCTATCCCAGCAATGACCCCTTTCACAGGTCTCTCTGCGTCTTCAGTGAAGTTCAGTTAAGTCCCTTCTGTGTTGTATTTTACAGAACAATCCAAAATTTTTGACATTTCAATGTGAATTTAGATAAAGGAAACTCAAACGTGTTGGTTCAAGTCATTGACTTGAAATAAAGGCCCTTCCTTCTATTCCATACAACACCCATGAAAAGCAGAGCTTGATATCATTTTTTAATTTCTTCAGTATATTCTGTGAAATAATGAAATGTTGGCAGAAGTCTTTGAGGTTTTGGGAGATATTCCCACATATACGCAAAAATTCACTGTTCTTCAAAGTGTAATTTTCTTTTACAAAATGTGCATAATGTTTTGGAGTTTTCAGTAGACATCAATCTACCCCAAAAAAAAAAAAAAGAAGAAAGAAAATGAAATTACTATTCCTTAAAATTCTGCTACTGATTTATCGTATGTAAAAAATAAAAACAGTGCATTTGAAATTGTTTACAAAATAATATATTTATATTTGCTAAATCCAGCTCCATATGGTAGACTAATTAAATTGAAACATAATATTTTTATTAATGTTCTTTCCTCACAGAATAATTATTAATTACAGTTAATATAAAACTCCACATTTTTAGCATACTAATTGGAAAGAAAATAGCTATGTATAACATCTCACATACTTGAGTAAGTTGTCTTGTTCAAATCTCTGCTTGAGTTGACTTGCCTGATTATCCAATATGTTTATATGACTGTCTGTGGCAATATGATTTTTGTACTTAGTACTTTGATTCTTTTTCATTCTCCTCCAGTAAAGTGAGCAAGAGTTATTTGGTTATGCAAATATTATTGATATTATTGAATATTATTTTATTTTTAGATGACACTTATACCTGTTTTTTATAAATCATATATTGTGCTTGCTTTAGTGAGTATATGCCTGTATATCATCTTATTATCAACCTACATATTTTTATAAATAAACCTGAATGCCAATATGTTACTGGAAAATTGATAAATTGGCTGTATATTTGTTTATAATTTTTAGTAAATTTTGTATGTTCAAGCGTCATCTAATTCTACAAAGAAGGCAAAAAGAAATTTATCTAGTATAACCTGTCTGGAAACCAAAAAAAATGTATTTAATACCTATTATATACTAAGTATTTTTAAACTTGCGATGCTGGGTAGTTACAGATGGCATTTTTTATAAGTTCTCTGTTTTCAAGCTCATTCTGTAGTTGATTAAAAAGATTATAATGTATTGTTTATAACAGGCAATAGGAGAAAGGCCTGGAGAATTGCTTCAGTAAATACTGCACCCAAGAAAACCCTATGGAGCAGTTCAATTTTGCAGCATATGGGGTCATCATGAGTCAGGGGCCAATTCAATGGCAGACAATAACTACAACAACCAGGTAATGTATTATGAACAATTAAACTGTGTTGTATAGATAACAAGTGCCAGAAGAGATCAGATGATAGAATTGCAGTGAATGTTCACTATACAGATGTGCTAATGGTGAAGATATAACTTTGGTTTTTGTCTTATAGGTATATAAGATTTGAATTGGTGGAAAGGAGAAGGAGAGACAGTCCTGGAGAAGGAATCATCAACCTGAAGAAATGAAAGCAGAAAAGAACACACTGTGAGACTTTTCTCATAAGTGAGAAGGGATCTAAGATAATACATAAGTCAGAAGTTGCAATAGTACTCTAAATTAATGGGTGTGATGCTTTTATTTGCAGGGGGATAGGGAAATGCTAGGTGGGAATCTTTGGATATTGAGTTTTTTTTTAATATTCAACATCGCTGTATTAAAATGTACTTCTCACACTGAAAACATTAAAGCTATTGAGATTTAAAAATATTCTATGATAGTAATAAATGAATAGAAGCAAATCAGTAGATGGTCTGTGAGGCTGAGGTTGAGGCAGACCAGGCACTTGTTACTGACATGAATGCAAACAGACCAGTAAAATAGAATAGAAAGTCCACTAATAGACCCAAATATACTGAGAAATTAATTATGTGATAAAGTTGACATCTCAAATGATTGGGCAAAGTTGGACTTGTTAATAAATAGAGCTGGGACAAATGATAACCATTTAGGAAAAGAAAATTTGGATCCATACCTCATACCACACATAATGATAAACTCCAGATGGATCATAGATTTCTTGAAAAAGTCATTAAAATCCAAATAGTACTATAAACAAACATGGGTAAGGTTTTCTAACAATGATTCAATATTAAGAAGCACCAAAAAAAAAAAGATTATTAAGTTTAAATAAATTAATATTATATCCTCAATGAATGACAGTAAACATATAAGGAACATCAAAAGACAATTGGTGAGCTGGAGAGAAAATATATAGCAAATACATCACTAAAAAAAGAGATAATATCCCTATTATATAAATGATTCTTGAAATTGCAGGGAAAAAAAGACCAACAGAAATAAAAATAGGGTCAACCACAGAGGCCCTAATACATGGCATAAATAGGATACAAACCATATCTAACAATACACAAACACCAGAAGATAGGCTAGATAACTGGGATCTTCTAAAAATTAAACACTTATGCTCATCAAAAGACTTCACCGAAAAAGAAAAAAGAGAATCTATACACTTGGAAAAAATTTTTGGCTATGACAAATCCATTAATGTTCTGATCTCTAAAATCTATAGGAAAATCTAACACCTCTACAACAAAAAGAGAAATAATCCAATTAAAAAAATGAGCAAAGGATATGAACAGACATTTCACCAAAGAAGACATTCAGGAGGCTAACAGACACATGAGGAAATGCTTGTGACCACTAGCCATTAGAGAAATGCAAATCAAAACTAGAATGAGATGTCATTTCACCCCAACATTACTGGCACAAATAAAAAAAACAGAAAATAACAAATGTTGGAGAGGCTGCAGGGAGACTGGAACTCTTATGCTCTGCTGATGGGAATGTAAAATGGTACAACCATTTTTGAAGAAGATACGATGCTTCCTTAAAAAGCTTGAAATAGAAACATCATGAGATCCAGCAATCCCACTCCTAGGAATATATCCTAGAGAAATAAGAGTTGTCACATGAATAGACATATGCTCACCCATGTTCATTGCAGCATTATTCACAATAGCAAAAAGATGGAAACAATCTAAGTGCCCATCAACAGGTGAATGGATACATACACACAACTGAATACAATAAAGAAGAATTATGAATCTGTGAAACATCTCACAACATGGATGTACCTGGGGGGCATTATGCTGAGTGAAATAAGTCAATCATAAAAGGACAAATACTGTATAAGACCACTATTATAAAAACTCAAGAAAAGGTTTACACACAGAAAGAAACAATCTTTGATGATTACTAGGGAGGGAAGTGTTGGGGAGGGAAAAACACTAACTAGACAATAGTGGTCACTTTGGTGAATGGTAAGATAGTACACAATACTGGGACAGTCAGCACAATTGGACCAAGGCAAGGTCATAGAAGCTTCATAGACACATCCAAATACCCTGAGGGACTGAATTTCTGGGCTGAGGCCTGGGGACCATGGTCTTGGGGGTCAACTAGCTCAATTGGCATAACATAGTTTATAAAGAAAATGTTCTACATCCTACTTTGGTGATTAGCATCTGGGGTCTTAAAAACTTCTGAGCAGTCATCTAAAATACTCCACTGGTCCTACTCTGTTTGGAGCAAGGGAGAATGAAGAAAACCAAAGACAAAAGGGAAAGATTAGTCCAAAAGACTAATAAACCACAACTAACACAACCTCCAGCAGACTGAGTCCAGCACAACTAGATGGTGCCCAGTTACCATCACCGACTGCTCTGACAGGAATCACAAAAGAGGGTCCCAGATAGAGCTGGAGAAAAAGTGTAGAACAAAATTCAAACTAAAAAAAAAAAAAGACCAGACTTACTGGTCTGATGGAGACTGGAAAAATCCCGAGAGCATGGCCCAGACACTTTTTCAGCTCAGTACTGAAGTTGCTCCTGAGGTTCACCCTTCAGCCAAAGATTAGACAGGCCCATAAAACAAACAATAATAAACGTAGTTCAACCAAGTATATGAGACTAAATGGGCACACAAGCCCAGGGACAAGTATGAGAAGGCAGGAAGGGACAGTCGGAAAGTAGGAGGAATGGAAATGGGGAGCCCAAGGTCCAGAATGGGAGAATATTGACATGTCAAGGGCTTGGCAACCAATGTTACAAAACAATATATGTATTAATTGTTTAATAAGAAACTAATTTGTGCTGTAAACCTTCATCTAAAGCACAATTTTTTAAAAAAGAAATATTTATTGAGCAACTATTATGCACCTTCTGGCTTACAGCATCCAGAACAAGGAGGGAGGATACAATCTATACCACTAGAGTGCTTGCAATAATTTATTTTGTTAGTTTTATTCTCATAGTTTTATTCTCAGGGCAGAGGGTTACGTGGTGGTCACTTCATTTTATTGGTAGGGAGATCGACCAGCAAGGCTCGGATTAGAGTGAGGCAACGAACAGAACATCAAAATTTTAAGTAGAGATAGGATCGCTATTACTAATTGTTCCTTTTGCCCCAGGTCCCTATATGGCTTGTCACGACATAGTTACTGATCATGTCTTTATTTAAAATTTTGACATCACAGGTTTTTTTGTGTTGACTGATTCTTTTTTAAATATTGTATTAAAATGTTGATCTTAAAAAAACAGAAAAAAACCAACAATCTGGTAGAAAAATGGGCAAAAGACCAGCATAATTTTTAAAATAGTATATTAATACTATACAATATTAATAATCTATTTATTAATTACCAAGAGAAAAATAGTAACTCTGCAGTAGACAAAACTGATTAGGGACCAGTTCTGCAAATGATCAAAACTGACATATTAGAGCAAATCCTTACTACGTCTGAACTGATGTGATGCACTGAGAAGGAAACACATCACTTGGACACTATTCCTTCCCAAAATGTGTAATGTGAATCTAATTATGAGGAGACATTTGAATCTAACTATAAGAAACCCAAACTGGAAAAGTGTATTAGTTCCCTACTATTGCTTCTATAACAAATTACCACAAATTTAGTGGCTTAAACACACACACACACAAATTTACTATCTTATCGTTCAGAAGTCTGAAATGAGTCTCAAGGGCATACAATGAAGGTGTTGGCAGAGCTGCATTCCTTCTGGAGTTTCTAGAGGAGAACTGGTTTCCTTGCCTTTTCAGCTTTTAGAAGTTGCCTGCATTCTTTGGCCTCTGGCTCCTTTCTGTATCGTCAAAGCCAGTAGCGTAGCATCTTTAGATCTCTTTCTCTCTCTCTCTTTCTCCCTGTCTCTATCTCTGTTTCCACGGATACATATCCTTCTCTGACTCGGACCTTCTTGCTGCCTTCTTACAAGGACCCTGTGATTACATTTGTCACACTTGAAAAATCCAAAATAATCTCCCCATCTCAGGATCCTTAATCTAATCAGATCTTCAAAGTCTCCTTGCCATGTAAGGTACCATATATACAGCCTTCAAAGATTAAGATGTGGACACATTTAGAAGGCCTTTATTCTTTCTGCCACAGAGACCTTTTACAAAATACCCAGTTGTTCCATATATATCAATGTCATAAAACAAGAAGAACGATTGAGAAACCATTCCAGATTAAAGGAGATTAAAGATACATAAAAAATGCAGTGTATGATCCTGGATTGAATTCTGGACCAGGAAAAAATTGCTATTATCAAGGCCTCCACCAGACTGAGTCCAGTACAGCTAGATGGTGCCCAGCTACTACCACTGACTGCTCTGATCGGGATCACAACAGAGGGTCCTGGACAGAGATGGATAAGGATGTAGAACAAAATTCTAACACACAAAAATGATCGATTTACTGGCCTGACAGAGACAGGAGAAACCCAGAGAGTATGGCCCCCGGACACCCTTTTAGCCCACTGGTGAAGTCACTCCCAA
>NW_004443972.1:10484785-10518154 GCF_000243295.1 Trichechus manatus latirostris
AAAAAACGGGACTAATGAGGCACAGCAGTCCAGGGACAAGGACTAGAAGGCAGGAGGGGACACGAAAGCTGGTGATAGGGAACCCAAGGTTGAGAAAGGACAGTGTTGACAGGTCATGGGGGTTGTTAACCATTGTGATAGAGCAATATGTGTACTGTTTAATGAGAAACTATTTGTTCTGTAAACCTTCATCTAAAGTCCAAAAAAAAAAAGACTTATCTATAGGAGATCAAATTGACAACAGCAACTCAAAATTTTGATGGGAAGCCTAGGGGACAGTGAGTTGAAGATAATGGTGATGGAATAATTTGGAAAAAGATAGTGAGAATAGCAGCACAATTGGAAGAACGTAATCAATGTCACTGAATTGTACATGTAGAAATTTTTGAAATGGTGTATCTTTGGCTATGTATCTTTTCACTAAAAAAAAAAAAGTCTTCCAAGGTTGAGAAGGGAGAGTGTTGACATGTCATGGGGTTGTTAACCAATGCCATAAAACAATATGCGTACCGACTGTTTAATGAGAAACTATTTGTTCTGTAAACCTTCATCTAAAGTATAATAAAAAAAATTTAAAAAAAGATACCACAAATAAATAAATAAATAATTTTTTTTAAAAACTGTCAGAGACAATAGCAACTTGTAAGATTAGATAAGAACCTTAGGGGGCAGTGAATGTATGTTAATGGGAGAGGAACAACTCAGAAAAGGAGGGTGAGAATGGCTGCACAACTCAAAGAATGTAATCAGTGTCACTGAACTGTACAGGTAGAAACTTGGTGTGTGTTTTTGCTGTGTATATTCTCAACAATGGCAAAAAAAAGAATATTGATAAAAATTTTGTCATTTCACTACCACGGCCTCCACCAGACTGAGTTCAGTACAACTAGATGGTGCCTAGCTACCACCACTGACTGGGAGCACAATAGACGGTCAAAGACAGAGCTAGAGACAAATGCAGAACAAAATTCTAACTCACCAAAAAACACCAGACTTACTGGCCTGACAGAGAGTGGAGAAACCACGAGAGTATGGCCTGTGGACACCCTTTTAGCTCAGTAATGAAGTCACTCCCAAAGTTCACCCTTCAACCAAAGATTAGACAGGCTCATAAAATAAAATGAGACTAAAGGGGCACACCAGCCCAGGGGCAAGGACTAGAAGGCAGGAGGGGACAGAAAAGCTGGTAATAGAGAACCCAAGGTCGAGAAGGGAGAGTGTTGACATGTCGTGGGGTTGTTAACCAATGTCATAAAACAATATGTATACTAATTGTTTAATGAGAAGCTAGTTTGTTCTGTAAACCTTCACCTAAAGTACAATAAAAAAAAATTGCTATAAAATATCATTCTGATAATTGACAGAATTTGAACAATTGAACTAAGATTCTGTAAGTGAATGTCTTTGTCCTGAGGAATAACACAGAAGTGTTTAGGAGTAGAGAAGCATACTGCCGCAACATATTCTCAAGAAGAAAAATCATAATGATAACATCCACACAGAAGATGATATAGCAAATGTAGCAAAATATTAACAACTGGTGAGTCTATAAAAGAATTCTGGAGTTTTTTACACTCCCATTATTGAATGCTTGCTAATAATTGATATTATTGATTATTGCTAATGGTTCTGTATGTTTGAAATTACTCCTCCCCATAAATAAATACATAAAATATACTTTCCAGAAGATCTCTTACATTATGATCCGATCAATTAAACTGTTCATTATTACCACATACATTGACAGGGGTACACAGAAAGGCTCTTCAAGATGTATCAATTGAAGACAACAGGGAAAAGAATATATGAGGCTCAGGTGAGAAGGTCCTGAAGGCAGAGGTTCACAGTATTGACAGTAAAAGAGCCTGCTTAAGTACAATGGTATGGTGACGTGTAGGAAATTTAAGGGCATTAAGAAATAAGTTTTTTTTTTTTTTAAGTATATAGTATTTCAGAAGTTTTTTTAGTAGTGGGGTAACATGATGCAAGCAGTAATTTAGACAGCAGCATACATGATGGAGTAGAAAGAAATAGCTTTGGAATTTATAAGCTAGGGGAATTTACACCACCTTATGTGGCTTTTCGAGTGATTTGATTCTGGGGTTGTAGAGACCAAAACTAGGATATTAGTAGGTGTCTGGAAAGAGAGGGATAAGTTATTGCAGAGAAAGAATATATAGGATTTGAGAAGCAGGATACAGCAAGATAAAGAGAAAGACGAACCTAAGAAGAGTAAGAAATTTTTGAGTTTTTTTTTTAGTTTGAATAACTACCTAGATAATAGAAAAGGAAAATTGGTATAGTGTGATCAGTACTTGACTGACTGAATACTAAGACAAACATTGAAAGGTAGCCAAAAAGAAATTGGAGATTTAGGAGCAGATTTCTGTGGACACAAACCCACTGCCATCAAGGCGATTCCGACGCGTGGCAAACCAATAGGGTTTCTGAGGCTGTAAACCTCTACGGAAGCAGACTGCCACATCTTTCTCCAGTGTATTCACTGGTGGTTTCGAACCCCTATCCTTTCAGTTAGCCATCGATTGCTTTAACCACTGCGCCATCAGTCGACACAAAAGGAAGTTGAATTATAAAATTTAGATATTGAGAAGTGCCTATTGATTCTGGCATCCTACATTAACACTGGGCCTAGAATTATTTGATGTTATTAAAACATGGAAAACTTAAAATGGTAAGATGAGAATTTTATTTCACCTTACTCTATTTTTGCACTTAAAAGGCAATAAGCTGTCAGTTTATGCAGTTGAAAACTTCCATTTTCTTTCAAGAAACAATGGGATTTGTATATATAACTGGTTTCTAATATTATCATGTACTGTTATTTCAAGGCAATGCAACAAATCTATTTTAGTCAAGATAACATAATTTTAGAATTTGTGCAAAAATTAACGTCAAAATCTATAGAATCACACTCAAATTTTCATCAGTAACTCAGCCTGGTACTTGTCAGGCAAAAAGCTTATTCGATCTCCTCTTCAAATATGCAATATAAATTCTACCATGTTAATGAATTGTGCAAAATTGATGATTATCATTCGGAGGTTACATACTCTGCAGGCATCCATTCATTCATTTATGTATGTATGCATGTTTCAACTGCCATAATTCTCCGAAGAACTCTCAATTGAAATATTACTCCTCTTTGCAATGTCCTTTCCACCTACTACTAAAGCCAATATGCTGCAAACCATTGGATACCATATTATGTCGCATCCTTTAGAAGAATAATCCAATCATCATAGGCAACATTCCTTGAACACTTACTGTGCATTAAATGTTGCATGCGGTATATGCTCATTTGACGTATGAGAAAGCATGGTGTATTAGTTTCCTTTTCCTGCTGTAACAAATTGCTATAAACTTAGTGACTTAAAACACACAAATTTATTCTCTTACCGTTGTGGATGTCAGAAGTCTAAAACCAAGGTGTTGGCAGGGCTATGTACTATCTGGAGCCTTTAGGGGAGAATATTTTCTCCTATCTTTTCCATATTCTAGAGGCTGCCCACATTCCTTGGTTCCTGGCCCTTTCCTGTGTCTTCAAAGTGCATCCCTCCAAACTCTGCTTCTGTTATCCCAGCTCCTTCTTCTGCCTTTGATCTTCACGTCTTCCTCTTACTGAGAAGCTCATATGTCTTATAAGGACTCTTGCCATTACATTGGGCCCGCCCATATGATCCAAAACAATCTCCCATTCTCAATATCCTTAATTTAACACCTGCAAAGTCCCTTTTGCCATGTAAGGAAACATATTCACAGGCTCTGGGATTAGATGTAGACATTTTTTGGGTGACAATAATTCTATCTACCACACATGCACCAGAGAAACAAGTATCTTGCTAAATGCCACTCAGTTTGTTAGGTAGAAGATGTCAGATTAAACCTAGAATTTTACAAACCAAAAGCTGTGCCTCTAATCCCTGCACTGTGCTGTCCTTCCCAGATGGCTCTTATAGTCTTCATTCTTCTTAAACGTCCTACTTACCGTCATTCCCAGTAGAGTGCCAGGAAACTCACATACTTAATATACTGAGTATCATGGAAATGAAATCACCATAATAAAATGAAATCACCAATAATAAATGGCATACAATATTTCTGTATATCATTGGTAATCTTTTTATTTATTTATTTTTTAATTTTTCAGTTCCAGACCAAATGGAAATTATAGAATTGGATTGTTTGATTTTGTTTCAGGAAAAAGAAAAATAATATGTCCTTTCTGCTCCATTTTTTTTCCTTACCTGTATTTCCACCTAAAGCCAGTGAGATACTATATTCTTGTGGTATCTTTCAAAATATATTGAAAGTATATTAACACAGAGCACAGAAGATCCACTTTAATGTCATTCAATGAGTGGCCTAAATGAGTTAATTTAAATGCCAAAGCAAATACAACAGACAATATAGAACTCCAATCAAAAGTAGAATACATCTCGTTATTTCCACTAACTTTTTAATCTCCTTGCCTAGATACATTCTTAACCATGAACATTGATATATTCATAATGTATTTGGACTATGAACATGTTCACGCGTTCAGTAGAAATTTAGATAAGAAATCAAGAACAACAACATAATATCAATTATAAAAAAATAACAACAACAAAAAATCCACAATACCAAACTTGTTACTGGGGATAAGTGTCTCCAAATAATTGTAAAATATATTCCTAGTTACATAGAAACTTGAAATAATAGCTATTGGTAATTTAAATTGGAAATTAATCTGCATATAGATAAGACGTCACATTTGATCCAGAGTTTAGAATACCTTGCATCCTACATTTCTGACCATTTGTTCTTTCTGAAGATTTTGTATGTTACCAACTTTAACATATCCTTCTATTATTGAAAAAAAGTCAATTTCTAAAATGAGTCTATAGAACCACATTGCACTTGACAATACAAATTTGATATTAATCTTATGTTACCTAAACCTCTGAATGATTTTAGCATATTTCCCCCTACTACTTTTTATTTTCAACACCAGTAGTTAAAAGAGATCTTAAATGCAGTAATGGCAAAGCATTCCAAAAAACTTATAAATACATATGTGTACTGATATTCTATGTCCTAATAGAATCATCATTCAACATGTTTTGTAAAGCCAGACGATTTCTCTTGGTATAGTTATTAGCTGCAGTGGAGATAGCCCTAACTCATGGTGACCTCAGGCACCACTAACGGAACCGAACATTGCCTGACCCTGCACCTTCTACATGATTGGTTGATTCATACGGTATTCACTGGATGATTTTTGGAAGTAGATAGCCTGGCCTTTTTTCCTAGTCTATTTTAGTCTGGAAGCACTGCTGAAACTTGTTTAGCATCGTAGCAACAAGCAAACCAACACTAACAGAAAGGTAGTGGCTGCACATGTGGTGCATTGGCTGAAAATCGATCTGGGTTTCTCATGCAGGAAGCAAGAATTCTTCCACTAAATCACCAGTGCTCCTCCTTGGCATAGTACTAGTCTTAAATGGTTCCACTTCTAGGTTTATTTTTCCTTTCACATTACGTTTTAATGATTGCTCAGAGCAACATATTCTAGGTATTCTTTTTCTGTTTTCAAATGATACTTGCTAAGACATACCATTGTAAAACTGACGCAGTATAAATGTAAGGTTCTGCATGGTTTCTGTTTTTATAGATAAGAAATGAAGGCAATCCTGCAATTTCTTTTGAATAGAATAATACTTATCATTTTATCCCAAAGAAGAAGTAATAAGTTAAAAATACTACGCCATGGGTTTGACTCAAACAATTTTTAGTGCACTTCATGTCATAGTAGCGCTGCTTTTCATTGCATTAGTGATATTGTAATTCAGAGTTTGGCCCATTTTCTCAATTAGGCTTATTAGATCAGGACCACCAGATACAACACAGTGTTCTCCTGCATATAAACAGAGAATAGAAAAACAATATGAGATTCAGTTTGCTCACATTCTTCACAGTTGTTCAGCCCTTAGATATTATATTCTAAATATAGATAACCACTTTTATTATTACACTAGAGTCTGAAACGGGAAAAACAAGAACACAAACATATCCCTTTAAGAAAACACTTCTAGGCTATTTTAAAAGGCTTTCTGCTCATTATATCTTTATTTTCTAGAAGGAATTTGTGTTAAGCTAATTACCAAGAAGCACATGTTTAAATATAGTACAGTTACTTCATAATATGCTTTTTAAATCTGTTTTCTTTTTAAAGAAATTGTATTAATTTTTAGCAGAAGTTCTTGCATTGCCTATGAGTACATTAGCAAGAAGACTGAATAATTAGTACAATAAATTTGTCAAAAACATCCAATGAATTTATCTAGCACATAATTTACATATATATAGTATTTATTTATATTTCTCCTCCTTTAATGAAATTTATTGTTTGTATTTAAATCATTTTAAGTGTGATCAATCCATATGGACTAGCTCTTGCCAGGAGATCACTTGATAATAAGATGAGGGACTATATTATGAAGGTGTTTTATAAAACTTGTATACTTGATGATAACTATATATAGTTAGCATTTTTTAGCAGTTTTTGTGTGCCTAGTACTGTGGTAAATGATGATGTTCACAATAACTCTTGAGAGTAATTGTACTTCCGTTTTACAGAAGCGTAAATTGAAACTCAAGGAGAGTCAAGGCATTTAATCTGGCTAGTCAGATTACAAGGAGCCCTGGTGATGAAGAGGTTAAAAGTTCGGCCGCTGTGGAACTACCAGCTGCTCCACAGAAGGATGTAGCAGTCACTGTCCGTAAAGATTACAGCCTTGGAAGAACCCTATGGGGCTGTTCTACTCTGTCCTAGAGGCGTTGGAGTCAAGTAGACAGCAATAGGTTTTGTTGTTGTTAGCCAGACTAGGTGGGTTATTTTACTGTGTCTAGTTTTTTTTCAGCAAGATTAAAGAATCTAGAATTTCCAAAGAGTGATTTAAATTTTCATCATAAAAAAATCAATTAAAGGCTTTGATTGTATTGAGGCTAGAACATAGATGCCATGAGAAAGTGCATTATGTCTGCTTCCAATATTTTAAATGCTGGTATATTTCAGAAGGTCTAGGTATGTTCTGTTGTTGTTAGGTGCCCCCAAGGCAGTTCTGGCTCATAGCGACCCTATGTGCAAAGAATGAAACATGGCCCAGTCCCGTGCCATCCTCACAATTGTTGCTATGTTTGATCCCATTGTTGCAGTCACTATGTCATTCCATCTTGTTGAGGGTCTTTTTTTCAGCGACCCTCTACCTTACCAAGCACGATGTCCTTCTCCAGGGTCTGATTCCTCCTGATAACATGCCCAAAGCACGTAGGATGAAGTCTCTCCATCCTCACTTCCAAGGAGCATTCTGGTTGAACTTCTTTCAAGACAGATTTGTTCATTCTTCTGGCAGTACATGGTATGTATTCCATATACTTCACCAACGCCAGAATTAATTCTTCTTTGGTCTTTATTCATTGTCCAGCTTTTGTATGCATATGAGGCAGGGGAAAATACCATGGCTTGGGTCAGGCACACCTTTATCCTCAAAGTGACATCTTTGCTTTTGAATACTTGAAAGAGGTATTTTGCAGCATATTTGCTCAATGCAATGCCTTGTTTGATTTCTTGACTTCTGCTTCCATGGGCATTGTGATAGTTAATGTTGTGTGTCAACTTGGCTAGGCCATGATTCGCAGTGTTTTGGCAGTCGTATGATGTTGTGATCACTTCCCTATTGAGATCTGATATGTGATCACTCCCATGATGGGATCTGCTGTGAGTAGCCAATCAGCTGAAAGGGAGTTTCCTTGGGTGTGTGGCCTGCAACTGAATATAAGTGGACATTCCGGCAAGGCTCTAGGGCTTTTTGCTTGTGCTGGATCCTGTAGCTGGCTCCTGTTCGTCTGACCTCCAGTTCTTGGGACTTGAGCTAGCAGCTTATCTGTGGTCTTACCTGCTGATCTTGGGATTCATCAATCTTCGCAGCCCATGAGCAAGAGCCCTGCTTTCTGAACTGCTGATCTTGGGTTCACCAGGCCCTGTGGCTATGTGAATCAAGACAAACCTCTATCCTGACCTATGGACTTGGGACATTCCAGCCTCTACAACCTTGTGAGCCATTTCCTTGATATAAATCTCTCTATATAAATCTATTTATACACTTTACTGGTTTTGCCTCTCTAGAGAACCCAGCTTAAGACAGGCATTGAGCGTGGATCCAAGTAAAATGAAATCCCTGACAACTTCAATCTTTTCTCCTTTTGTCATGATGTTGCTTATTGGTACACTTGTGAGGATTTTTATTAGGGTAATCCATACTGAAGGCTGTAGTCTTTGATCTTCATCAGTAAGTGCTTCAAGTCCTCTTCACTTTCAGCAAGCAAGGTTGTGTTGTCTGCACATCACAGGTTGCTAGTGAGTCTTCCACCAAACCCAATGCCACATTCTTCTTCATATAGTCCCGCTTCTTGGATTATTTGCTCAACATACAGATTGAATGAATATGGTGAAAGGATACAACCCTGATGCACACCTTTCCTCATTTTAAACCACTTAGTATCCCTTTGTTCGGTTCCAATGACTGCCTCTTGGTCTATGTACAGTTTTCTGAGGAGCACAATTAAATGTTCTGGAATTCCTATTCTTCCCAATATTATCCATAATTTGTTATGATCCACATAGTTGAATGCCTTTGCATAGGCAATAAAACACAGTTAAACATCTTTGTCGTATTCTCTGCCTTAAGCCAAGATCCATCTGACTTCAATAATGATATACCTTGTTTCACGTCTTCTTCTGAATCCAGCTTGAATTTCTGGAAGTTCCCTGTCAATGTACTACTGCATCCATTTTTTAATTATCTTCAGCAACGTTTACTTGCTTGTGATATTAATGATATTGTTCGAAAATTTCTGCATTCTGTTGGATCACCTTTCTTTGGAATGGGCACAAATATGGATCTCTTCCATTCAATTGGCCAGGTAGCTGTCTTCAAAATTTCTTGGCAGAGATGAGTGAGCACCTCCAGCACTGCATCTGTTTGTTGACACATCTCAACTGGTATTCAGTCAATTCCTGGAGACTTGTTTTTTGCCAGTGCAAATCATAAAAAATGAACCTAATCACATTAGAAGTGAATAGCATATCTACACTGAAGGAGGTAAAGAATGTTTAAGATTAAATGTTTGGATAAATCATCAACACTAAAGGATTTATAAGTCCATCAAATTAGCATTATCAGGCATCTATGTCCAATAAAGACAATGATTATGTTTTTGTTACTTTAGTAGTCAAAGAAATCATTGGACCACATTTGCTGCAGAGTATATGTTCCACAAATGTTGAATAAATGATGAATTTAGGAATGTAAATTGTTTCTCAATTTTCACTTTAGATTAGTGATTCTCAAGTGGGAGTAATTTTGCTTCCTAGGGGACATTTGGCATGTGTGTGAACATTTTGCTTGTAATAACTGGAGAGGGATTGTTGCTACTGATAACTAGTGGTAGTTACTTACATCTAGTCAGTAGAGTCTAGGAATGCTGCTGTACCTCCTACAATGCACAAGATAGAATCATACAGTCCAAAATGTCAAAATTGCTGAGGTTGATAAACTCTGGTGTAGGCTAAGTACATTAGTGACAATTTGTTATAGGTTAATGAGAACTTGTACCTTTCCAGTGTGTATATAAAACAAAATCAGTGTTCATAATAGTCCATGAATTAATACAGGTGGATACAAGTGTTATTACAAAAAATAAAAACCAAAACCAAATTCACTGCTGCCGAGTCGATTCAGACTCATAGTGACCCTAAGAGAGCAATGATAATTGCACTGATTTTGAATAAAGTTGAAAAACAATCCCCTTCCGATTGTTTCATTGTTGCGGAGAGAATCACAGAAATTAAGTCAGGTTTGCCCAACATCTGATTAAAGAACTATATGTTCCCTTTTTAGAAGTAAAAATATCTCTTAAAAATGCAACAAACACTCTAATTATTCTTTGTTCTGCACAAAGATTAGCCACAGCTTCCTGCAGAAGATGGGGATGCAGATGTTGCTTTTACACCCAGCCAGATGATTTCATTAAAACCAAACTGTAAACTCAAAAATATGTTTCATTTTTTTTCTCTCCCTTATGGCTGCAGCATTTTAAAACCTAGATTATCAACTTTGTATAAAATATAGGCTGAGAAATGTGCTTCAGATACCACATTAAAATCTATTCAAAGCAGTTTGTCAAAAAGTTAAACATAAAATTACCATATGGCCCAGTAATTCTACTCCTAGGTATATACCTGAAAGCAGAGACTCAAACAGAAACTTGTACACCAGTGTTCACTGCAGCATTATTTGCAATAGCCAAAAGGTAGAAACAACCCAAGTGTCCATCCACAGATGAATGCATAAATGAAATGTGGTATATACATACAATGGAATATTACTCAGTCATAAAGAGAAATGAAGTTCTGATACATCCTATGACATGGATGAATGTGAAAACATATGGTAAGTGAAATAAGTCAGACACAAAGGGACAAATATTGAATGATCCCACTTACATGAACTATCTAGACTAGGCAAATGCATAGAGAAAAAGTATGGTTGTTGTTAAGTGTGGTCACGTTGGTTCCAACTCATAGCTCTATAGGACAGAGTAGAACTGCCCCATACGGTTTCCAAGGAGCTGCTGGTGGCTTTAAACTGCTGACTTTTTGGTTAGCAGCTGAGCTCTTAACCACTACGCCACCAGAGCTCCATAAAAAGTGTGGTAGTGGTTACCAAAAGCTGTGGATAAGGGGAAATGAGACTTAACTTTGCTTACAAGTTACTGAGTTTTTGTTTCAGTCAAAAAAATCTTTTGGAAATAGATAATGGTAATGATTGCATAATGTGGTGAATGCAATTAATGTAAATGAATTTTACATTTAAAAATGGTTAAAATGGCAATTTTTTGTAATATATATATATAAAACAAATATATATATATAGATATATATGTATCTCTCTCTATATAACCACTATACAGTTAAAATACATTTCACAAGGAAATTTATAATTTTTACAAAGGTTATTCATGCCTTTTAAAATCTTTTTTCACATTCTATGCTGTCAAGTTTACTCCTCAAGTAGAATTTCTGGAAGTTCTAAGGACATTATTGAATTCAGAGAATTCGACATGCCACCACTTTTAAAATCTTTCCCAATACCAAGAAGGCTTGATTCTTTTCCTCAAACAAATGTTTACACATCACCTACCACTTCATCCCATTAGTCAGCTATATGTATTGAATGAATCCATTACACTTAATAGTTCAGATATATTACCTATTATGACATATCATCTAGTATATTACATGTTTTCTCCCATTCTAAGTGATATAAAAGTAGTTTATTGTTGCATTTCGTTTTTAATCATGAAATGATTTATGAGATTTCAGAATTTTTCAGTTGGATGTCACAAGAGGACTAGTTTGAGAAACATTCACTAGACAATACACATAATTTTGGATACAAATGCATTATTTACTTACTAGCATATCCCTGTAAGATGAGACAGGTGGATTTTCACATAAATAATATTCAAAGAAAGTTTTTTGTCTACTATTGTTCTAAAAAGTCTGCCCAAGATTAGTATACTTAAGCTAAGATTGTGCTTTACAGCCTTTTGACTCTGAGTAGGATTAAAAAGAAGAATGGAATGGAATGGTCATTTTCTCACAGAGATAATGATCATTGAACAAAAGGAACAAACAAATAAACAATGAAAGTTATTTAAGGAACTCCTGTTGTGGAACAGTGCTCAGAACTATACAAGTACTGTTATTACCTCATTAATATTGACAACAGTTATATGAAATAGGTTTAAGTTGCTCCATTTTACGTATGAAGCAATTGAGAGTTATTTCAACAAATTATCAGAACCAAAGGGTACAGTAGGAGCCAGCAGGTCAGAAGGCTGGAGTGTCGAGTGGACTCCCAAGCTTGTGGCTGGCATCTGCCTATTTTGCACTCTGAAGGACTGTGTCCTTCTAACTCGTGAGCTCTGACATTGCTCCTGGTGGCTACTGTTGGAGAAACAGTGCCGCCTGAGCAGCAGGCAATGAAGACGGAAAGTGGGAAGGTAAGGACTGCATCCACCTCCAGGTGGGATTGGATTCAGGCTGATCCTTACCACACAGTTGTATTTAACAATCCAAACAAAGAACAAATAAAACGCTATACAATTCTATTTCGAATTCACTTCTCACTTTATTCCTACAAACAGTATAAAAGGCAAAGATTCTGAAATCATACTCTGTAGGTTTAAATCCCTTCTCTGCCACTTACTATTCTTGTCACAGTTGGAAAATTACTTAACTCCTCTGTTCTTCAATTCTTCTATTACCAGGCTTATAGGGTTATTGTAGCTATTAAATGAGATAATAAATGTAAAATACCTGACAAGATGTATGCAAACAATGGTAGCTTCTATTGCTGTCATGATTATTATTGCTATTATCTTGGGATAGTGTAGAAAGGCATATAATTCCATTTACCGTGCTTTGTACACATCATTAGATATGATGCGGGGGTTATCTTGTTAATAATATTGGTTTCTTCAATTCTCACACCTTATCATTCTCCCCTGAAAAATTGTTTTGCAATTTCTGGTATTCTTGATATGGTAGGAATTCAAAAGCTATTAGAAGGATTATATGTTTCTAAAAATTTGATCTGCACCTTGTTTCACCAAGTGGACAAGAAAACAAGTACCAGAAAATATCAGCTGGACTCAATTACAGGAATAAACACTTGATTTCTCTTTTCTAATACTGCAACTGTTTATCGTGAAGTTTTGAAATGGTTCAGAATCTGAGAATTGTGTACCTAAGAACCCAATTACCTTCATTCATCATTTACTTACTCTTTTGGAGAGCAAGGGATATTTCTCCCATCAAGGCTTAATATATACCTTATTTCTTAGGCAGTAATTTTTTATAATTTTAAATTTAATTTTTAAATATTTTATTGTCATTCTAAAATGCTTTAAAGTTGTGTGTGGCCAGCATAAATTCTAACTCCTTAACTGAGGAAAAACAGAAGTTTTTTTTTTTCATTGATTGTATAATTAATTTTAAAAACAAGTAAAATTATTAATCACCTGTTGTGATTATCCAAAAATTGTTATTTATAATTTATACACAAAAAGATTTTATGTCAAAATGTATTCCTAGTTAGATTACTAACTTGAGCAATTTAACATCAAAGAAGCTGTTACTGTTATTTGCCTTACCTTGTTGACAAATTGTAAAAATTAAATATAGTAAAATAATTCTAGAATGCACAAAAATTACACACTTTACCTAACTGCTTAGAGTTAATTTTAAACCTGAGTTTGTGACATTTTCCCATTTGGTAAATATGAACTTTTTTATTCGGCCTTTACAGGATTCATGATCTGTCTCAGCAAATAATAGAACACCTGAGTCCCAGCTGTATTAGCCCACAGCTCTTTAGTATCAGTCATAATTGCATACTATGCATTTTCCACATATCTCTGTTATCTAGCATGACAAATATTCTGGCTTAGATTAAATTTCTTATATTTTAATCCTGCTTTCTCTCTGTGTCATAATCTATGTAGATGACTCTCTTCATAAATGTATGGTAATTTAGAGTAGTCCAGGAGAAAAATGTGATGCTTAAGAAATATCATGTATATCTTAGAATAGGAAGGACGGTCAAGAAATTCTAAGCCCAGTGATTTCATGAAGATAAGGTTTTAATAGTGAAATCAACATTTATAGAGTGCCTACTACCTCCCTGTCACTATTCTAAGCAGCATACATTTATTAGCTTTCTTAATTCTCACAATCACCATATGAGGCACATTCTATCATTTTCTTTTTCCAAAAGAGAGAACTAGTCACAAAGAGGTGAAAGAACTTGGTCAAAGTCACAGTGCTAATAAATGTTGAAGGCAGGACTTGAACCCAGTATGTCTGCACAGTAACCAGTATGTCATATTTCCTCATAAAATTGTATTTTTAGAGTTTATTTCAGTTTACTAAGACTTTCATGTGTTCTACCTTATTTTAAAAATATTATTTTAATATTATTTGAGATAAATATTGTTATTTATATACCTTTGGTATAACTGTGGACCAGAAGTTTAAATACCTTGTTTAAAAGCACACAGCAAGTAAGTGGAAGATTGGGAACTCATAGGGGACTCTCCAGTTCCAGGCTAAAAATATGCAATAAAATAAAGGACATGAACCTACATTCATCAGGCTTTTCAAAAAATTTTTCATTGTTATAAAATATCAGGCTACATGTTTTTAAAGCAAATTACATTCTAATTAACACATCATTCTGCTTAGAAGTGATTGCCATAGTTTTTGAAAGTGCCACCTTCAATGAAAACATAAACAGGCAAAGAAAATGATAATAAGGGATGGTTAGTGAAGATTCCATACCAAAAACCATGAAGATGGCAGAAGAGTGGGCAACATTTGGTTCTGTCATTCGTAAGGTCACAATGAGTTGGAACTGACTCTACAGAAACTAATAACAGCAAGTGAAGATTCAGCATTTAGGTCTTTGTTAATCTACTAAAAAGCATATTGCATTCTTTTAAGATTTTTGATGATCTAAATACTTTCGCTAACAGTAAAGCCTACAAAACTTTAGACAAGAACAAGAAATTCACAAGCGGTTGTGTGGATAAATATATTAGTGTAATGGAACAGAAATTTTATCTCATGTCTAATTCACAATCATTATTGTTAAAGATATCTTTGAAAACAAAAAGCAAGATTCATATCTGACTTCATGTCCCCTTTTGGTCCCATAGTTATCTGGTTCTTCAACAATTCTCTCTTTTGGAACATTTTCTAGATGGTTTATTCAAACCTGTTGGTATAATTATACTTAGAAATTCTAGTTTGGTTAAGTAATTCCATAAATATTTATTTTAAAAACCAATTCATTTGTTTAACATTTTCCCCCTTTTAGCAATAAACTCTCTCTCTTTTAAATGTCTTCTTTTTCACCATATTTACATTTTTAAGCTGTGTGCACAGTCTCACTGTCAACTAAATTGTCTTAGTTTATTCTGTTGTATTCCTAATGACAAAAACACATCTCAATTTTACAAAAATTTTAATGAGAATTTTGAAAAAATGGAGGTCGGGCTTCTGCTTAAGATGGTTCTGCAAGTTCACATTTTGAGGTGACTGCTTTCTTTTAAACACAGAGATAATAGATTAAAATAACATTAGAAATACAGAACTGTGTTCACAAAGAAATCTAAATATCTAGATACACCTGAAAGAGACTATTTTACGCAAATGAGCAGTGAGTAGGGCTAATACTGCAGGCCTGCTTGGTCCTGTGTCCTGATGAAAATGGAGGTGGCCAGAGTTCAAATCTATAGAAGAATGCAGACAAAAATTATTCTTTTCAAGGTGGGAGACCAACATCAGGCTGAAATAAAAACATATGTCCACTCAAAGAGAGGGATGGGGAGGGAGTCTCCAACTCCTGAAATTAATAAGACAAATTGCCAACCACTTCTTGGTCTCTGGCCTATAGGAAAGTACAGCATCAGAATGATAGAAGAGAAGAGGATACAGTCATGGAACCTGGAATTAAAGTCACAATGTGTTTGGTTGCTATTTGAAAATTCCAAATTCATGGAAATACAAAAGGCTCAAATCATTAAGATGTAGTTCCAAACTACATTCCCTAAGGAAATGGATAAAAACAACACAAAAGTTAGGGGAGAGGTAGCAGTAGGGGACCCCCCACAACAGGAATTGGCAAACTAAAATTCCAAATGATGCAAAGAAATCAAATGCTATGAAAGACAGAAAAGAAAACAATTGAAAGGTAAATTATTCAGTTTAAGTGAAATTAGGTAATTGAACAGTCTGAAAATAAAACTCCAAATAAATACGTTTAGAATGATTGAAAAACAAATAAATAATGAAAAAGACACTAATGGAATATTAAGATCAACTTTAGGCTTGCAAATTTGATACCCTAGATGAAAAAGGCTAACTTTTTAAAGACAAAGTACCAATGTTCAGCAAGAAGAAATAGATGAGATCAAGCATAATATCTGTATACAAATGTTTACAGTGGCTGTTTTCATAATCACCAGAACCTGGAAATATTTGTCCTTCAACTGGTTAATGGATAAATTGTGGTATATTCATACAATGGAATACTACTCTGCAATAAAAAGACTACATTTTCTATGATTCCCTTTATATGACATTTTGGAAAAGACACAAAATTAAAAGGATAGAGAATAGACCAGTGGCAGAAGCTGGTTGTGACAGTAGCAGACCAATTACCATGAGGCACAAGGAAATTTTGAGGTTTTATATCTTGGTTGGAAACACTGGTGGCACAGTGGTTAAGAGCTATGACTGCTAGCCAAAAGGCCAGCAGTTTGAACCCACCAGGCACTCCTTGGAAGCCCTATGGGGCAGTTCTACTACGTCCTATGGGGTCACTATGAGTTGGAATCCGCTTGATGGCAACAGTGTGTATCTTGGTTATGGTGGAGTTGAAACAATTACATTAGCATGTCAAAATGTATAAATATGCTCATGGAGTATTAATTTCATTGTTTATAAATTAAATCTTAAAAAAAACTGACTTAAAATTATTAGACATGCAAAAAAGCAGGAAAAAAATGACACCTAAAATCAAGAGAAAAATTGAGTCATTAAAAACAGAGCTAGATCAAAAGACATGATGTGATTAATAGATAAGAACAGAAGATATTTGCAACACATATAACTGACAAAAGGCTCATATGAAGGATACATATTTTTAAAATGTCTACAAATCAATAAGAAAAAGACAGCCCAGTAGAAAAAGAGTAATAAAACTTCAACAGGCACTTTACAAAAAAGAAAATCCAAATGACCTACAAATAAATGTGGTGCTAAAATTCATTAGTAATAAGGAAAATAAGCATTAAAACCATCATGAAATATCAACAAACACCCATCAGAATGATTATACTTTAAAAAAGACTGATAGCAATGGGCAATGAGAACTCTCATAGATTGATACAATTACTTTAGGGAACATGTGGCATTATCTTGTAAAGTCAAGTACAAATATCACATGAGCAATATTTCTACTCCTTGGTATTCACCCTGTGAACTGCTTTATGTGCACCAAAAGACATATATGAGAAAGTTTATGTAGTAATATCCCAAGCTGTAAAAATACAAAAATGTATCTACTGTGTTGGTTAAGGTTATGTGTCAACTTGGCTGGGCCATGAATCTCAGTGGTTTGGCAGTTATATAATGATGTAGTTTGGCAGTTATGTAATGATGTAGTTATCATCCATTTTGTGATATAATGTAATCACATCCATGATGTTATCTTATATGATCAGCCAATCAGTTGTAAGGGGAGTTTCCTCAGGGGTGTGGCCAGCATCCAATATGTATATTGACATTCTGGCAAAGCTCACTGGCTTTTGTTTGCTCTGGATCCTGCATCCAGCTCTTCACTATCTGACCTCTGGTTCTTGGGACTTGAACCAGCAGCCTGCTGTCTTACCTGCTGATCTTGGATTAATCAGCCTCAGCAGCCTATGAGCCAGCAGCCTGCCGTCTGACCTGCCGATCTTGGCTTCGTCATCCCTTGCAACTATTTGAGTCAGGAGAAGCCTCTAGCCTAATGTCTGACGCATGGACTTGGGACTTGTCAGCCTCTACAACTGCATGAGTCATTTCCTTGAGATAAATCTCTCTCCCTTTATATATATATATATATTCACACACACATACTTTACTGGTTTTGTTTTTCTAGAGAATCTAGCCTAAGACAAATACTATCAATGAATCATCATATTTTCATACAATGGAATATCATCCACTAAACCCACTGCTGTCAAGTCAATTAGGACTCATAGTGATTCTATAGGATTTCCAAGGCTGTGAATCTTTATGGAAGCAGACTACCACATCTTTCTCCTGCGGAGCTGCTGGTGGTTTCGAACCACCAACCTTTTGGTTAGTAGTCAAGCTCTTTAACCACTGCAACACCAGTGCTCCTTCTACACTGGAATATCATGCAATAATGGAATATATAAATTATAGCTGCAATCAGCAACTTGGATGAATCTGAAAAAAAAAATTGAGTAAAAAAGACAGATACAAAAGAAGATATGTTTTTAAAAGGACATAACTAGTGGTAGGGGTTCCCCTTAGGTGGTAAACAACTACAGCTAAACAATAACAGCAACAAAGTAAGAATTTTTGTTTTTAACCATAAACTTCATGAGGTTGGTATCCTTTATGGGATAGGGAAGATCTTTGATAAGGAAGGCCTACAAGGTAGAGGTGGGTGGATGGGGAGGGGGTTGAGGTATCAACAATTTTCTATTTCTTGGGCTGAGTGAAGATTATATGAGTACTCAATTTATACTAAGTAATTAAGTTGGACACTTCTAGTTTATGTACCTTTTTACACGTGTGTTATACTTCAAAATTTAGAAAAATATGTTAGCAATTCAGTCACTGTAGAATGTGGATGATTCCCATCCATAAAAATAGATCGGGGATAAACAGATTTACTAACCCAAATGAGAACAGTTGACAAATTTAATCGACAACAATAAAGGAGAATGAAATTAAATAAGGCACTTCGACTTTTCTCAAAATTTAATAAATAAATTTGCATATTTCACTGAAGAAATCACTGTCCTTGCAGTCTCAGCTGAATTTAAAAGACAGATGACCTATGAACAGCTTCCCATTTTCCTTTAAACCGATTTTTCACAACAAAGATCTTCATTTCCATTACATCAGTTAATAGACTACCGTATCAAACACTGATGTTCACTTTCCTCTCTTGATAACATTTCTATGATTCACATTTCCCTTTATTGAAGGTTATTATTCATGAACTGTGGTTTCTTCCAAAGCAGATTCTCATCAAACATGACCTTTCATGTTTTTCTGTTGTAAAGTAATGCAACTTACTTGGTGGAAGATTAGTTTTCTTGTCAATCACAAATCTACTCACCATATCCATTTTATACAGTCATCAGCCAGACCCTAAAGAGGGTAACACATTAGAAGGGGAGGGGGACAGAAGACTCATACATTTCATTCTAATATGAAATAATCAGCCTCCTCTATGCAAGAAATGGTGTCAGCCTCTGCCTTTTTTGCATGGCCTTTTTCCAGTTTCCTTAGGACTAAGAATGGTGACCATCTACAGTCCTAGGCCCGTGGTAGGTTTTGAGCCAACTTTGCCACAAGCAGAAAAAGTATCAGGAGCTCTAGGTCCAGTGGGTCTGGCTTAAATTCCCCAGTTGAAGTATTTTGGTAGCAACTGTGATTGCCTTTCTCCAACTTCAGAGCTGACATCTAGTCTGACAGTGATCATCCACTAGTTTTAGCACTCACTGAGAATGATTCATTCATTTCCTCATTTATTTAAATGTTTATTGTAGCATGTATTAGTTTCCTAGAGCTGACATAACAAATTACTGCAAATTTGGTGACTTACAACAACAAAAAATTATTTTCTCACACTTCTGGAGGCCAGAAGTTTGAAATCAAGGTATCAGCAGGGTATATTCCTTTGAAGGCTCTAGGGGACAATCTTCTGTTTATCTTACTGCTTCTGGTGGCTGCCAGCATTCTCCATGACTACATCACTCTAATCCTTGCCTTCATCTTTACGCGTGGCTTCTCTGCTCTGTCTTCTCCTTTTCTCTCTCTTATAAGGACACTTGTGATTAGATTTAGGGTCCATGCAGTTAATCCAGGTTGGTCTCATCTCAAAATTCCTAACTTAGTTACATATACAAAGACCCTTTCTCCAAATAAGGATACATTCATAGGTTCCAGGGATCAGGGTATGGACATATCTCTTTGAAGGTTATCATTCAACTCATTACATAGTATTCCTAGAGTTTCAGCAATACCTATCCTCTATAACTCTTAACTCTTCTTTACATTGTGCCAAGGCATTCTACCTAGTCTCACTTAGGAAATGATCACTGTCTGACTCATGTACCATGACTAGGCCATGAAGTTTGCCTAGCTTCTGCCACCACCTCTTCCTTTACCAAGACTGAATCTTATTGTCTGTATATTCCATCCACTGCTGGGAGTCCTGCTGTTATGAAATGTCCCTCAGGAATGATTCCTTTCACTTAGCTCCCAAAGATCATTGGTTTCTTAGATGTCCCTGAGTTCTTTTCTATCACGGATATTGGTACAACTTGCCATTGATAATTGTCAGAATCACACCTTTGCTTACCACATCTTTTAGACACTACCTCAATCTGTATGGTTCTTTTCAGAATATTAACTAAAACCCAGATGGTTTATATCATCTCTAATTCTGCTCTGGTGAGTGGTACTCTTACTCATTTTGTCATGCTGCAAATGAACAAGGACCTTTCTGACCATTCCTTCATCCTTAAAACTCTTTCTACCTTTGAGTGATATTGCAGACTTCTAGAAAATTGTTCTTAGTTCTATTTACTTGGTGTTCTTCCTTTCACTACTCATTCTTTTCTTGGGCTTGAAGGGCTTCTTTCTTCAATTTTTTTTTTTTTTTTTTTTTTTACTTAATTGGAACCGTATTCATCTATGAAGACAGGATCGATTAGTAGATTCTCTGGGTAACCTGCTTACGCTTTTTTCTGACCATGGAATAAAAATAGCCCACAGCTCATCAAAGCACTTAGTTCCTTTCTCTCCCTGTAGAGGATAGGATTAAATGTGTCTTTCCAGTTCCCCTGATAGATTGTGGGCTTGTTAGTTGAAAATATTTATTGATACTACTGTGAAGGAATTGTAGCCTATTTATTTGCATATTCTCAGAATACAACCATAGCTGCCACACAAAGTACTCAGTGAAAGTCTGTAGATTTACATTGCCTTTCTTCTTCCTCATCACAATGTATCTGTCTCTAATTTTTCTCCTTTTCTTCCTTTCATAGCTTCCTTTCTAAAGCTACCTGACACTATTTTCACAACCATTTTTAGGAAATTATTCATTAAATAGTAAACTGTGTGCCCATATAGACATTTTCAGATTCTTTTCAGAATTACAATGTACCTTCATATTTCTATGTAAACATGCATAACAATGCCCTAATTTAGAAGACAAAACAAAACACAACACTTCCATTCAAACCCGCCACCTCTTTTAAGTACTATTCAATTTTCCTGCCTTAACTTCCTAACTTGTTGGTGAATTTTTCTTTGCATGCTTAATGCACTTTATTCTCATCCAAATCTAACTGTAACCAACTTTATTTATGTATTTTTTTATCTCCAATTAAGCAATGTTCTCTAAAGGGTCACAGGCAAACTTCTAACTGCCTCTCCAACCTCTCTGACTCATCTGACTTTGTTTACCCTTTCTGTCTTCAGGTTCTTCCCTCCTTTGGCTTCTGTGACACTAAAATCACCCACTTTTGGACAGGTTAAATACTTTTCACTCTGGGGAGTTAGAAAGAGGTGGGAGAGATAAGTGTTAGCTATCCTATAACCGACACCCATTTATTCCTCGTTAACTAAACCACGTTGTTGGTTCAGGTATTGAGAGGCATAAATGCTCAGGGAATTCATAGCTCCTCAATATATGAATTATGACTGATTTGATTCAGTCATGGCAATCACAAACTGTTTTGATAGTGATTGGCTTTGCAATAGACTCACAATCCCAGTTAAAACAAAAATAAAAAAAAAAAACTCACAGAGCTATAAAGGAATGATTTGTGACAGTCAAAGGTTTTCTTCCATGATGTGAGTATGTATATATGAAGGAGAGACAGAAACAGAAAGGAGATGAGGAAAGAGGAAAGGAGAAGAGAGGAGAGGAGAGGAGTAGAGGGTATTTGGTCCCAGATTATCTCTTTCCAATTTTGTATACTGTTGTGTGAGGACAATTGAAGCCATCGTAGCCATATTGTGTGACCATGAGAACAATAAACAGTAATAATATACACTTGTTCTCATATAATCATGAACTTTGTTACCAAGCTGGGTCATTAGAAGTCATATCCAGCTATTACTCTTTGAAAAAAAAATGTATACTGTGAGAAGAACAAAACATATATATAGTATAGATTCTCAAAATAACAGTTCAATATTTATTTAGAGTAGGAGAATTCTAAAATAAATATTGGTGAGTGCACACATGCATCTTCAAAGCTGTATTCCTCGAAAGCATAATTTCATGAGACTGTAAATTGTCTTACACAAAAGTGGTTCTTGAAAAGAATATAATAGATTCATCCTTGATTGAAAGGAAAAAAAGAAGAACAAAGAAAGTTTAAAAAGAAGCTTATGGAAAGTGTATTTATTTTAGATTAATAATATTGAATAGTTACCATGTAATTTATAATCAACAAAATAGCTAGTTTATCCAATATTAGATGATTAATTCATAATGCTCAAACCTGTCCTTTCAGTACCATAAAAATCAATTTGATTGAACAATAAAGCTAATGAAATAAAAATCCTGAAATATAATCATAATTCACAATATAAGAACAAAGTAAAGGCAGGGAATACAAAATGGAAATATGCAAATAATCATTTGAATTATTTTCCAGCAAATTTCACTATCCTTACCCTACTACTGTGAGTGAAATATAATTCTTCCCTGCATTTATTTTGGGCTTGGCCATGTGACTTACTTTGGCTAATGGAAGATAATGGTGTAGCTATAAGCAGAGACTTGGCTTAGATCTTGGAATCTGATGGTCTGTCAGAGATGAATATGGCCTAGATAAACTGAACCCCCAGATGAGATGTGTAAAACAGACCACATGTCCTTTAGATTCTGGTTCAAGAAAGATAAGACAAACATATAATAAATCTGAATCCATACCTGCAGCCTGGAACCCAGAGCCCAGAACCTGGAGGCTAGTGTTTACTGTATTTTTACACAAATATAGTGCACCTTCTACATTTGTATGCTAACTTCTTCCACCTCCTGTGAGGTATTTTCATAAACACACTACGCTAATTTTTTTACAGCAACATGTTAAAAAAGAAAAAAAAACAAAACAACAACTAGCATAGCAGCGCTTACGAAAATACTTCTAAGAAGGAGGGAGTGGTTGGTAAACACAGAAGGTGTGCAACAATGTGGTAATCTAGCCCAACTGATTTGAAGCCAACCAACCCTCATGATCATAAACATAAAAAGAAATGATTGTTTTTAATTCAAAATAAATTGTCTCTTAAGAACTATAACAATGCTAGAAATATAATAAAATATTAGAATCTTATGTACAAAATTATTTTTGTTATGATGTCTTATGTTTGTGCTGTTGCTTATCTTAATTGTTCTTGGTGGGTGAATAATTATATCTAAGTGTTTCTTATAACACACAAACTATTCATTATATGCTGTTGTTGGTCAATGTGTGATTTCAAGGAATCATGATTTTAAATGAAAGTAAAGAGAATATAGTATGCAAAGAGAACTGATTATTATTCAATGCTGAGCTTTAAGTTCTTAAACAGTAATACATCTTGGTACTTTAAAGATCATCAGGGCTAGTACTAACATTTATAAATAACTGAGTTAAAAATACAGCATTTTAGGAATCAGTGACAGAGGATAGAGCCATCTCAAAAATAAAAGTGTCAGTAGTTGATTTAGACATGTGCAATTGACTATAAAAATCAACCAGTGGTATGTGGTTTTATCACAATTCTGTTTCTTTAGGCACAGTTCTGATTTATAGGGCAACTGAAAGTGATGGTCATTGATGTGCCATATAAATCCACTTTGTCAAGTAACAGTGTACTTTCTTCCTAAATTAATGAAAGATTTCCACGTGAAATATGAGGAAGGAAAGTGGCTATCTTCTAATCAAATCTGAAGAGATTTGCTTGTCTTCCACACACATTGCCTTGTATTTTGAGTTACATCCTATAATTAAATCCAGGGGGAATGGATTGTAATTCTCTCTGATAACCCATCTTTCAATGTTTCCACATAAATTTTGGGGATGTCTTGGTATAATAAAGCTAATTGGTCTCCTTGGGAAATACAAAAGTGCATTTTGAAAAGGTTTGCTTTTCTTTTACTAGGAGTTTTGTTTGTTATACGATTAACATGAAATAAAGAAATGTATATCCAAGCATATATAAAATTATGCCTGCCGTCTGTATAATAGATTATTACATAAAGCATGTTTGTCAGTATTTTGGAACACAGATTGGATATGTTCAGAGAAATAATAGTATTCCCGGTGATTAGGATTCCAGATAAGACTCAAACAAACAAACAACTATCTAAACTCTAAGATTAATTTAAATCCTCTTTGGAACAAGGCAGGGAACAATTAAGTAAATAAGAAGAAACAAATAAATTATAAGGTAATTAACTTACAGATCATTCATTAAGAATATCAGCAGAAGAATAATTCAGAATTTCATGTTGTTTTCCAGGAAATTAATTACCTATACTCTAATTCAGGCATAAAGAGAAGGGATTCTAGTTTGAGAAAAGAGAAGCAACATAAACGTGATTAAATTGTAAAAATTCAAAGTATATTGGGGAAATAGAGAGTTGTACAGAGTGAAGTTGAGTGTGTTGGGAACTTGAGCACGATTTATGTTCACAGTGGTGGTGTTCAATGGCAGAATGTAATCATCTGGAATAGCTAATAATGATAGCAAACACATATATGTATTTAATATTTTGTGAGAATACAGAAAATAGGGGTAGTAGCAAAAGGACGTGATTTGAGACATGGTCCATAGTGACAGGACAAACTGATCATCAGTGCTGACAGTAGAACTGGCTTGTTTGCAGCAGTTGCAAAATAGGACTTAACAGAGAATTTGAGCAAGGAAGAAAACTGTTGGGGCAACGGGGTAGGCAATAAGTTGAGAGGCTACAGGCTACATAAGTCTGGAAAGATGACAAATTCTCAGAAGCAGTAGAATGGAGAAAGAACATCAACTGAAAATTTTCTGAGTACATGCCTGCTGAGAAAAGGAGAATTAATCTGGGTTGTTTTACGCATAGGTTAATGACTTTTCTCTGTAATAGAATGATTCGAGTGGTAAAATCAGCACAACACATATTTACTACATGAATTTATCTTAAAGCCAGTATTTCAGCTAAGTGAGTTAACTAAACTATTCCCAATGCTTAGTGCGCTGTTCAAATCTAGCTGGCTAAAAAGATTATAATGGATCATCAGTAATATAAGATGAAAAAGTAATATCCTGGGATAAATATAAGCCACATACTTAAAATTAAGCCAGCGTTCCCCCCAGAATAAAATAAACAATTATTTTTTGAGCCCTTGTTCATTAACTTTAAGTGTGCAAGTAACTTTAAGTGATAAACTTATACCATCTCTGTGATTTTGTGAGCCATCCCGAGCCAATCACCAGATACTCTCTCTTCCCCTTCTAGGGATGTTTGAAGTAGCTCTGTTTAGACAGGCATCAGATGTGCATAGAGCACGGATCCTAAAGAAGGTAGTTTGGTCCAATATATACTCAACTGAAGACGTCGTGTGGGAAAGCTGGATCTGAAAACATACTGAATGCTTAGGAGATAACAAGTGCTGAACGGGGAAAACTTGCAATTAGCTGTCACATCTAGGGTATAATTTTAGAGTCTTGGTAACAACATCTAGAGTCAGAATGTGGTAAGTAATCTAAGCTTTCATTGTCTTTCCTACTGTTGTATGCCAAGGGCTTGACACATAGTAGGTTCCTCATAAACCTGTCTTGATTGAATGACTGAAACTTAAGGGGACAGTGCAATGGATTCAAGAACAGGAAGAAAGCAGCAAAGACAAAATGCTGCTTTTTGAACTGTAATTGAGTGTCTGCCTATAGCTGCTTTTATTGATGATTGACTCTTTGGTGCGTTATTAGGACCCTTCTGTTTAAAGATAAAGCATTTGGTTGGGTAAGAATATTTCTCCAGTGCAAGTTATAGCCATGGCTATAATTTGGCAAGGGTAGGGAAGGAGACATGATTTTTCATTTGCCCTAGGTATCGGGAGTCACTATGTTGTATAACATTGGGAAAAACTGATTTATTAGAGAATAAACTTAGTTTTACTGGGTTATCATTTAAGCAGTATCGTTTCATTCAGTATCTTTCAGTATATATAATTCAGTAGATTATGCACCATTTTAACATATTTAAATTCAGGTAATTTGACTAAAATCAGACCTTTGGACTCAATTTTAAGATCTTCTGCAAGTTTTACAGTCTAGTAAATTATGAACCCCCCAAAATTACATAAAAGTCATCCAAAATCATCTTAAATACAGCTGTTATTTCAGAAGAAAGAAAATTGTAAGTATTTGGAAAGCTGGATGAATGAATAGTGAATCCTTCATATTCTTTCACTGATCAGTAACTAAAGGAAAATGCTCCACACACAACTAATTTCATTGTTCATCTGGTATAAAACTACAAATCTTCTGGTGTTTCAGAGAGACAAGAAGGTACAAATCATAAGTTAAGCATTCTCTCACATTTAAAGGCTCAGTATAGTAAAGTTTACACCAGTATCACACCTTTTGTAAAACTCTGCATTGAAACAGTTTGGTGGAAAGAATGGGAAACTTGAGTTTTCTTGCCTGTTCTCTAATTAATTTGCTGATTTATCTTCAATAGCCATGACTTTCATTTATTCCATTTGTATAAGGAGGATGCTTGACAAGGTGGTATCCATTGTTCTTTTTATTCAGAACCTTCTAAGATGTAAGGTTTAAAAAAAATAAAAATTTACCCAAAATATAGAGGTGTGTTCTACCACATATCCAATTTCTCTTTCTACCCAAGATGTTGTAAATTTATTTTTCCCACATAAAATTATGAAGAATGAAAAAAAATCAAGTTATGTAAATTAGATTCAAATTTTATTTCATAAATATATAGTAAAATACACGTGTGATTATCATAGTTTTAAGAAATAGGCTTTAGTAATTTTCATGTTGCTATGTTAAGTGATGTATGGACCTAGAATACTAAAAAAATTAACTTTTCCCTACTGAAGACTTTACATGTGAAGATGAGTGTAAGCCCAAATTTCTTTTAGGGTGTGGGTGGGGTCATTTTATTTTTTTATAGGTTCTAAACCCTATGGTAACTTAATCCACATCATGTGGCCATATTATAATGGACCCACATTCCATTCAAATGCAGTTTTGTTATAATAATTTGAAGAACTTTTACAAATTTTACTTATAAAATTATGGAGTGATATGAGTAATTCATTTACTTTACAATTGGCCATAATTTCCCACTAGTGTACGTGAAAATTCTTGCAAATTGAGAAATCTCACTTATGAGTTGCTCTCAAATGCAACTGTTCTTAATAAGCTTCTACGATAATATATTTAAAAATTAATAACAAGCACATAGATATTAATTTGGACATTTTCTATTTCAATTTAGGTTCCTTCTGAAGTCAAACACTTTTTAGTTCTCACCATTACTGTGAGTCCCTGAAAACACAGTGGCCTAAGGCATTATTCATTAATGACTGCTGGAAAACATCCCTAGACATGGTCACAAGCTCTAGTTCAACTTCTGGCAAAGAGCAAACTGAAGTCTCTGTTAAAATTAAAGCAAAGAATTTTAATGAACTAATAAAGCGACCTGGATCAGGAAGCGCTTTGTGAGGGTTCACAAGAGCACTTCTGCAAAAGGAATTTTTCACAGAGTTTAAGAACAGAAAATCCAGGAAGTTGCATGGAAAAACTTCTGATTGGTTGACATTTACAAACTCATGATTTAACAGACACCAGACGATTATCAGATCCCTTAAGCACTGTTTGGTTAATTGTAAAGTTTTTTTGCTAATTTATGCATATTTTGGGGACTAGCCTGAGGGAGTATCTTTCCTGGAAGCATGCTGTGAGAGGAAGAGAGGGGAAGGGAGCCCTCAGGCTTCCTGAGGTATTCTGGCTATTGGATTTTTGAGAAATGGAGTCTGGCCTACATCATTGGCAGACGGCTCTTCTTATGCCAAACACATAGAATTTTGAGCCTCCTTCACACTTCTATTCAGCTAGATTGGAATAGACAATTCAGAAAAATTGTGTAGTCCATATATGTGTCCTAGAGTTGTGACATTCAAATATGTTGCTAGAACAACAGTATTAAGATGGGTTGCACCTTCACATCCCCAGGCTGTAACATTTTATTGTGTCAATACACTCCAACATCTGTGGAAAGAGAGAATGGAGAAGTACAATATCATCAGTAAGAACAAGGCCAGGGGCTGACTTTAGAACAGACCATCAATTACTCATATGCAAGTTCAAGTTGAAGTTGACTAAAATTAAAACAAGTTCAAGAGAGCCAAAGTACAACCTTGAGTATATCCCACCTGAATTTAGAGACCATCTCAAGATTAGATTTGATGCATTGAACACAAATGACCAAAGACCAGAGGAGTTGTGGAATAACATCAAGGACATCATATGTGAAGAAAGCAAGAGGCCATTAAAAAGACAGGAAAGAAAGAAAAGGCCAAAATAGATGTCAGAAGAGACTCTGAAACTTGCTTTTGAACACAGAGTAGCTAAAGCGAACAGAAGAAATGATGAAGTAAATGAGCAAAAAGGACGATTTCAAAGGGCAGCTCAAGACGACAAAGTAAAGTATTATAATGAAATGTGCAAAGACCTGGAGTTAGAAAATCAAAAAGGAAAAACACACTTGGCATTTCTCAAGCTGAAAGAAACTGAGGAAAATTCAAGCCTCGAGTTGCAATTTTGAAGGATTCTATGGACAAAAGATTGAACAATGCAAGAAGCATTTAAAGAAGATGGAAGGAATACACGTATCATTATAACAAAAAGAATTGGTCTACATTCAACCATTTCAGGAGGTAGCATATAATCAAGAACTGATAGTATCGAAGAAAAAAGCCCAAGCTGCACTGAAGGCATTGGCAAAAACAAGGCTTCAGGAATTGATGGAATACCAGTTGAGATATGTCAACAAACAAATGCAATGCTGGAATCACTCACTCATCTATACCAAGAAATTCGACCAGTCAACTGACTGGAAGAGATCCGTATTTGTACCCATTCTAAAGAAAGGTGATCTAACAGAATGTGGAAATTATTGAACAATATCATTACTATCACTTGCAAATGAAATTTCGCTGAAGATAACTCAAAACATCTCATGTACTTTGGAAATATCAGGAGGGACCAGTCCCTGGAGAAGGAAGGACATCATGCTTGGTAGAGGGTCAGTGAAAAAGAGGAAGACCCTCAATGAGATGGATTGACAACAGTGGCTGCAACAATGCGCTTAAACATAGCAACAATTGTGGGGATAGTGCATGACTAGGCATTGTTCTGGTTTGTTCTACATGGGGCAGCTATGAGTCGGAACTGACTCCACAGCACCTAACAACAACAACCAAAGTTAAAACCAGTGAAAACCTGTATGTGTACATATATAAACCAAAAAACAAAACAAAACCCTGTCACCATCCAGTTGATTCCAACTCACAGTGACCCTATAGGACAAAGTAGAACCGCCCCATATGGTTTCCAAGCAGTAGCTAGTGGAAACAAACAGCCGACCTTTTGGTTAGCAGCTGATCTCTTTAACTACTGCACCACCAGGGCTCTAATATATACACATATATCTCCAAAACTCAAAACTCATTGCTGTCTAGTGGAAACCTACTCATAATGACTCTATAGGACAGAGTAGAATTGCCCCATAGGGTTTCCAAGGATATAAATCTTTATAGAAGCTCACTGCCACATCTTTCTCCAGCGGAGTGGCTGGTGGCTTTGAACTACAGACCTTTTGGTTAGCAGCCGAGTGCTTAACCACTGAGCCACCAGGGCTACATATATATATATTTTACTAAAGTGTCAAACATATTATACACAATGATAGCTAACATTTGCATAGTTCTTATACAATGCCAGTCACTTTCTAAAGCCTTTACGTGGTTTATCTGAATCTTATGGGGTAGGTACCACTATGAGTTGAAATTGACTGAACGGCAATGGGTTTTTTAAATACACAGGTGAAGAAATTGAGAGATTAAAGTGTAATTTGACCCAGGCCACATACGTAGTAGGTGATAGAGGATATTCAGAACAACTCTGGCTCTAGAACCTGTATGATTATGCACTATGCTATGGTTCTTGAAGGATATGGCAGGGTCTAAGTTTGACTCTCCATTAAGTTTCAAGCCTGTGTGAGTATGGCCAATAAAATGATGGGTATGGCCTTTGGGTGTCAGTTTGTATGAACAAGAGAATGAGAAAGTAGATTGGCAAGGGGATTGGTGGAAGTGCAGTATCAGAAAGATGTTTGCTAGTTATCTTTGCTTGTGCCTGAGGGAGTCTTCAGGATAAAGTTGAATAATCTGCTTCATGTGGGACTCTGGGAAACATGGAAACACAAGCATCACACTTTATTTTTCCCATAGGTGGGTTTTTCAGGAAATAGGCTCTGAGATAGAGATCAGCACACAGGTAGTGTATTGGTACGTGTCTCGGAGTGAGAGAGAGGTGAAAAGGTGAGGTAAAACGCCTATAAGTAAATGAGGAAAATAACATTTAGAAAAGTAAAATGTTAAACTTTGTAATCTAACTCTATGGACCAGTCATTTGATGTTTCCTTGTTAAGGATCCCTGATGGCACAATAATTAAGCATCTTGGCCACTAACCTTAAGGTTGGCAGTTCCAGTCCACCCAGAGTCTCCACAGGAGAAAGACCTGGTGATCTGCTCCAATAAAGATCATAGCCTAGAAAACCCTATGGGGCATAAAACCCTATTTTACTCTGTCACAGAAGGTTGCTATGAGTCAAAATTCACTCCAGTGCACCTAACAACAACAACATCATTTGAAATGGAGCAAAGCTTTGGCCTTAGCTTCCTTCTAGGAGGGAATTCAGGTGGGAGATGTCAGCGTCAGTTCTTTCAGAAGTTGAAGGAATTTCCTTCAGGCTTCATCCTGAAGGAAAGGTCTACATCACTACGAGTGTACCCAGAACAGGGGAATGGTCTTTCTCCCTCCATCTGCAAGGAATATAGCATGGCTCTGACACAACGAATTTTTTGTAGGGCAACAGGGAAGGCATGAATGTTCTAAGTGCTGCCTACTCATCCTCCATGGCTACCATGAGAAGCCTAACCTGCTTGTTCCTCTGTTCCTCGTGCTCCTGAATTTTAGATTTCTTTATTCTTTATTGAACAAAGGAAGAGGAAGGGGCCATTTTCCTTATTTCAAAGGGAAGTACCAGATACATCTTCAGAATATGACTTTGCAAATTCTTCTATCAGAAGGAATGAAGTAGTCTTCTCTTTCAAACCTTAAGATTGACCAGGAAATCACAAGACAAACCCTCCTTAGAGAAGGATTCAACCACAGCACATTCACGAGTAACTGCCAATTTTTTCCAATAGTTCTGTTTAGCTATTTATGACAGATATTAAGAGCTTTTTTCTTACCTGCCAAAAAAAAAGGCATTGTGGAACACAAACTAAAGTTTAGTGATGCCTTGTCATACTCAAGGAGTCACTAGGCAGCACAAATGTTTAAGCACTTGACTACTAACCAAAAGTTTGGTGGTTCTAGCCCACCCAGAGGTGCCTCTGAAGACAGGCCTGGCAATCTGCTTTGGAAAGGTCACATCGTTGAAAACCCTATTGAGCACAGCTCTTCTCGGCAACACATTGGGCCACCTTAAGTTCAAATCAACTTGATGACAACTTTTTTGGTTTGTTGTTTGACATACTCATTAGTTGACAATGAAAGAAAATATGTTTTAAAAACTCCAAATGTTATCAGAATAAGTAACATCCCATAGGACATTCATATGAATAAAGAATAGAAAATCTCTAGAAATGAAAAGCTTTAGTAAGTAAGAAACCTAAGTGGATCAGTTGGCTTAATAGAAATCCATTGAAGTTATATCTTTAAATGTTTCTTTCCACACAATCTCTACTTTTTATTTTGCTTTTCCCTTTTTTAATTTCTTTTTCAATATGGAATTGTCTCAGGGCTCTCCAGGCCGGATGTTACTATGCAACTGTTTGCTCTTTGATCTTGGAAATAATTATAGAATTAGTGTCAATGGTGAAAACTGAGTATACAATCAGTATTAGCCCGTTGCCATCAAGTCAGTTCCAACTCATAGTGACCCTATAGGACAGAGCACAACTGCCCCATAGGGTTTCCAAGGAGCGCCTGGTGGATTTAAACTGTCGACCTTTTGGTTAGCAGCTGAATGCTTAACCGCTGTACCACTAGGGTTCAAGAATCAATACTATAACTGAGAAATCATTTTTATAGTGTAAATCTTATAAAATGGAGAAAGAAAGCATCAGGAGAGATTGTCCTCGATATAGACACCAGCATTCTGATGAAGGCTCTGACACTCAGGGAAGTCAGTTATCATCCTCAGGAAGCTTCAAGGTGAGACTTCATCTAGTCACCAAATGAGAGATCTGCTTGTTTATGCTTCTTAGATGTAACCCCACCCTTTGGAACTTAAAGGAATGTTCTTGACGGGGTGGGCTACAAACTCCAAAAGGTTAGAAACCTCTGATTTGTAAATTTGTCCATCTTTGAATTTCTGTGTTATAAGTGTCAGGCAATGGTTGTGTTTTAATACATTTTTATTTAATAACAACAATATTCTTGAAAATGTGGGTTTTTAAATTTATTTCTCATTAGTTAACATTATTTTCATTTTGTAATATGGCAAAAAATAAGCTAATACTAGGATACAGTTCCGTGCTGTCATTTTATGGTTTTTTATTTGACTTGTACTTGTAAAATAATCTGAAATAATCTGAAATCCCAAATTAACTAGTGGGAATCATTTTGAAATCAATATTGCAATACCTTATAATATTCTGTTAATTACCACCCCCCAAATAACACAAGCATACATATACATTGTGGATTTCTTAGATTTCCCTTGGAATAACATTTGGATCATTATATTCTATGTGGCATATGATCATTTAAAACACACACACACACACACAAAAGTAACTAGGGCTTAGTTAGGGTCATTCTGAATAATTAATAAAGTTTAATTTAGAATTTTTAATTTTAAAATAAAAAGTAAATAGAATTATGGCAAACTCCTCTAATAAACCTTCCAAGATAAATATGCATGATAAATTATGAAAAACAAAACAAAAGAACTTCTCTTAAATTAATAGATGAGCTGGCAAGAAAGGTAGGTAAGCCAAGCATTAAAGCTATTATTTAGCACCTAAAACTTTTCTTTAGCTTTCTTTTTAATGGCCTCTCAAACAATAAAAGGCAAGAGAAGGGAGAGAGGGGAAAAAAAAGCAAGGTGATAAAGAGTAAA
>NW_004443972.1:10518871-10554965 GCF_000243295.1 Trichechus manatus latirostris
AGAGACTGGAAAAACCCCAAGAGTATGGCCCCCAGACACCCTTTTAGCTCAGTGGTGAAGTCACTTCTGAGGTTCACCGTTCAGCCGGGGATTGGACAACCCCATAAAACAAAACAGGACTAATGAGCCACAGCAGTCTAGAGACAAGGACTAGAAGGCAGAAGGGGACAGGAAAGCTGGTGATAGGGAACCCAAGGTTGAGTAAGGACAGGGTTGACGTGTAGTGGGGTTGTTAACCATTGTCATAGGGCAACATGTACTGTTTAATAAGAAACTATTTTGTTCTGTAAAGCTTCATCTAAAGTGAGAATAGCAGCACAAGTGGAAGAGCATAGTTAATGTTACTGAATTGTGCATGTAGAAATCTTTGAAATGGTGTATCTTTGGCTATGTATATTTTCACCAAAAAAAAAGGTCAAGAAGGGAGAGAGTTGACATGTCGTGGGGTTGTTAACCAATGTCATAAAAGAATACGTGTACTACTGTTTAATGAGAAACTATTTGTTCTGTAAACCTTCACCTGAAGTACAATAAATAAAAAGAAGTAAAAGAATTGAGTTAGACATACCTCACAAACGCTAATAAAAAGAAAGCTAAGGTGGTACGTTCATTTTGACTAAATGTCGCCCAAATAGGGTCTGTGCCCTGGAGCAGTCGAGCCAATGAAACGTACTCCAAGTCAGAAAGAGTGAGAAAGTTTTATTTGAGGAGATGTACACCACTGGGGATCCGACAGCAGTGCAGGCTGTCTCTATGGAGTCCCAAAAAACATTTTTACATTAGACCTTGTATATGATTTTTACAAAGGTTAGAAGTGTTATTATACATTGTAAGGTAATTACAAGAGACTCTACCATACTAAAAAGATACCTGCCAGACATTTCCATATCTGACATCTGGGCTTAAATCTTCCTGTGGGGGGTCTTAAGCCACAGGTGGCCAGACAGAGCAAAACAAAGTCATTTACATAGGTGTGCGAAAAGGGGAAGGCAAAGAAAAAAAAACTTCTAGCTTCATCATGGCGTTAGTTACGTCAAGCTCTTAGTTGCCCGTTTTAAAAGGAGAAAACATGCTGAGGAGTATTAGGGTGACACTAAATAGTCTTTAGGGGGAAAGTACTGATAGTGGGTCACAGTATAATGATAAAAAATATTAATTCACAAACTATACATAATAATTCTAAATATCTTAGAGTAAATAGCTTAGCCTTAACATATATAAAACAAAAACAGAGAAACTACAAGCAGTAGACAAATCCACCAAAGCAGTGGGGATTTTAACACGCATCTTTAGGTTATTGGTAGCAATGGAAAAGAAATAAAAAAAAATAATAAGGATACAACACTATTAATACTTTAACCTAATGGGCACTAGGCTCAACATCTGCAGAATATACGTTCTTTTGAAACTTACACTAAGGGTTGCTGAATATTAACCAAATCTTGGGACATAAAACAAATCTCAATAAATTTCAAAAAATTAATATTATAAACAACACATTTCCTGATAAAAAAGGCAATATAAAAATGGTATACAAATCTAATAAAAATATGTGTTTTAGTGAAGTAAGGGACATAGTTTAAAATGACTCACAGATCAAATATGTGGGATACAGATAAAGAATGCTTAGCAGAATTCTTTTATTTTAAGTGCTTAAAATGTATTAAAAATAATGGCTGAAAATTAAAGAGTTAAGGGGTAAACTTAAGAACTTACAAAGAACAAAATACTTCAGATAAGAAAGACAAATTGATATATAGAAGTTAAGCACAGAAATAAATGACAGAAATATACAATTGATTGTTTCAAAGAGCCAACATTGAGTACCTTCAAAAAACTAATAATAGTGACAATCTTCAGGCAAGTTTGAGTGAGATATAAAAAGGTACAAACAAACTACAATAGCATTGGAAAAGGCAACATAATCACATAGCTGTAGACATTCAAATGATTAAAAAAGCTTTGTGAAAATAACTACAAAATCTTGAAAGAAAACATACATTACTAAGATTGACTCAATATCGAACAGAAAATCTGGGAGAAAAACAGCAATAGAAAAAAAATTGTCGTTACTATCAGATAATGATTTTCTATGCAGAAAGCTCAAAAGATAGAGATATAAATTATGAGAATTAATAAGATAGTTTAACATGGTTACTAGATTAAAATTCAAAATATAAAACTCAATTGCTGAGAGTTCATTAAACTACACATTTATGTATTTTTATGCATGAATATTCTAGTTCAGTAAAAAGCTTGGTTTAAAAAAACTGTATTTCTATGCATAAACCAAAATAATTAGAAAATATATATTTTAAGTTATTCTATTTATAGCAGCATCCAAAATATGTAATACCTAGAAAGAAATCTAACAAATGACTCTCAAGACCTTTAAAAAAAATAATATTAAACACTCAAGAAGACCCAAATAAAGACGACCCAAATAAATATACTGTCTTCATGGATTGGAAAACTACACATTTGAAGATACCAATTCTTTCCGAATTGATGTATAGATTTAGTGCAATTAAAGACACAAAAACAAATTTTGTAGAAATTGGCAGAATGAATCCATAAACTTACATGGAAAATCAAAGAATAAAGAATAGCTGAATATTGCTGAAGAAAAGAAAATATATGAGTGAACCTTCTCTACCAGCTATTAAGTATTATTATAAAGCAAAATGATAATATTGTGTGATGTTGGCCATAGCAAGACAAATAACTTCATGTACACAAAATAGAGATCAGAAATCAATACACGGAAACATATACTTAGGAACCCAATTAGGACAGAGCTGATACTGCAGGTCACTGTGCAGGGTACAGGTGTTTTAATCCCTTTGCTAGTCTATATAGAAAAGATGAAGCTAGACCATCATCTGACATCAGAGACACAAATGCCATCTTGACTACAAAATTATATGTGAAAAGATAAGTTATAAACTTTTGGAAGACAATAGAGATACATCGTTCTGACTTCAAGATTGAGAAGGATTTCTTTAAAAAGATATAAAACTAACAACAACAACAAAACTTTTAACTTAAACAAAAAAGAACTCCTGCTCACTCAAAGACAGAAGAAAGAAGCTAAGAAACAAGCCACAAATCAGGAGAACATTTTCAGACATGATTTTATTATTATATATACATGGTTTTATATGTATACATATATGCACATATGTGTGTGATGTATCATATAGCGTATAATATATATAAACAACTACTATAAAAAACAGGAAAGATAAGTAATCCTATAGAAAAATGGACACCAGCTTTGAAGAGACATTGTATGGGCAGGAATAATTGATATATATGGCAAGTTTTGCTTCAGCTTTATCAGAAATCAAAGGAATGCAAATTAAAAACACAATTAAGACCTCATTTCTCAGACACACTAAATAGGTAAGAATTTTGAAGTCTGATAATCTCAATTATTGGAGAAGATGTGGAACAGTCAGAGGCTAATAAATTGCTGGTGGTACTGTAATCTGGCACAACAAGTTTGTAAAACAATTTGGCATTTTCTAATAAATAGGAAGATATGCAAACACTTGGAAATCTACTCTTAGGTAAAAGACCAAAGAGACATGTAACTGAAGAATATACACAGATGGCAAATCAGCCCATGAAAATATATGCAGCTTCATTGTTGTTGTTTTTAGGTGCCATTGAGTTGGTTTCAACTCATAGCAACCCTATGTACAACAGAATGAAACACTGCCCAGTCTTGTACCATCCTCACAATCGTTGTTATGCTTGAGCCCGCTGTTGCAGCCACTGTGTCAGTCCATCTTATTGAGGGTCTTCCTATTTGTTACTGACCCTCTGCTTTACCAAGCATAATGTCCTTCTCCAGGGACTGATCCCTACTGAAAACACATCCAAAGTACGTGAGACAAAGTCTCACCATCCTTGCTTCTAAGGAGCACACTGGAGGTACTTCTTCCAAGACAGATTTGTTCGTTCTTTTGGCAGTCCATGATATATTGGATATTCTTTGCCAATACCACAATTTAAAGTTGTCAATTCTTCTTTGGTCTTTCTTATTCATCATCCAGCTTTCACATGCATGTGACGCAATTGAAAATACCATGGCTTGAGTCAAGCGCTCCGTAGTCTTCAAGGTGATATCTTTGCTTTCTAACACTTTAAAGAGGTCTTTTGCAGCAGATTTGCCCAGTGCAATGCATCTTTTGATTTCTTGACTGCTGCTTCCATGGGTGTTGATTGTGGATCCAAGTAAAATGAAATTCTCGATAGCTTTTATGTTTTCTCCATTTATCATGATGTTGCTTATTGGTCTAGTTGTGAGGATTTTTGTTTTCTTTATGTTGAGGCATAATCCATACTGAGGGCTGTGGTCTTTGATCTTCATCAGTAAGTGCTTCAAGTCCTCTTCACTTTCAGCAAGCAAGGTTGTGTCATCTGCCTATCACAGGTTGTCAGTGAGTCTTCCTTCAATCCTGAAGCTGCGTTCTTTTTCATATAGTCCAGCTTCTTGGATTATTTGCTCAGCATACAGACTGAATACGTATGGTGAAAGGATACAACCCTGACACACCCATTTCCTGACTTTAAACCACACAGTATCCCCTTGTTCTGTTTGATCTACGTACAGGTTCCTCATAAGCACAATTAAGTGTTCTGGAATTCCCATTCTTCCCAATGTTATCCATAATTTGTAATGAGCCTCACAATCAAATGCATTTGCATAGTCAATAAAACACAGGTAAACATCTGCATGTGGAACCAGGGATATCATTACTGATGTCAGATGGATCTTGGCTGAAAGCATTAGCCATTAGGAAAGTGCAAATTAAAACCACAATGATATATCACTACACTTCTATCAGAACGGCTAAAATTAAAAAAAGGAAGAAAATTGTGACAACACCAAACGCTGGGAAGGTTGCTGAGAGATTGGATGACTCACATATATCTGGTGGGAATGTAAACAATGTAAAATGGGACAGATGCTTTGGAAAATAATTTGTTAGTTTCTTAAAAACTAAACATAAGGCTGCCATACGACCCAAAAACTGTATTTCTGGTCTCTTATCCCAGAGAAATAAAGACTTACGGTCCCACGAAAACTGGTACATGAATGTTTAGCAGCTTTATTCATGATGACCAAAACCTGGAATCAACCCAGTTTACCTTCAATAGAAGATACTTGCATATCATGTAATTTTGTTGTTAGTCACCGTCCAGTCAGTTCTGACTCACGGTGACCCCATGTGTGTAGAGTAGAACTGCACCCCATAGAGTTTTCAAAGCTGCGACCTTTTGGAAGCAGATTGCCAGGCCTGTCTTCTGAGACACCTCTGGGTGGTTTCGAACCACCAATCTTTCGGATAATAGTTGAGCATTGAACCATTTGCGCCACCCAAGAACATAACATATAATACTATAAGCAATAAAAAGGAATCAGCTATTGATACACATAACACCCTAGATGAGTGCCCAGAAAATTACGCTAAATGAAAAGAGTCAAACCCAAAAGGTTACATACTATACGATTCCATTTATATAACATTCTTTAAATGACAAAAGGATACTACTGGAAAACAGATAAGTGGTTGCCTTCAATTGAGGAGAGGATGGGGCAGGAGGGAAGTGACAGTGGCCATAAAAGGACAGCTGATGTTATCCTTGTGGTCATGGAAACGTTCTGTATCTTTACTGTTTCAATGTCAATTTCCTGGTTGTAATATCATACTATAGTTTTGCTAGATGTTACTATAAGCAGAAAGAGGTACACGGGATCTCCCTGTATCATTTCTTACAACTGCATGTGAATTTACAATTATCTAAAAAGAGAAAGTTTAATTAAAAGGAAAAAGTACATGTGTAAGAAAGGTAATTAAATTAGTCATAATAATTAAAATATATACATTAGATATTAGAATATCATCTTACTGAAAGAACAATTTTATCTCTTTATGCCTCTGAAGTATTAAAATGTAATTCAATCAGGAAGTTACATAGTAAAAATACTTCCATTTTATCTATGGCTATAATTAACAAGCCATTTAATTTAACTGCTGAGGAGCCCTGGTGGTGCAGTGGTTAAGAGCTCTGCTGCTAACCAGAAAGTCGGCAGTTCGAATCCAGCCGCTCCTTGGAAACCCTGTGGGGTAGTTCTACTCTGTCCTATATGGTCATTATGAGTCAGATTCAAATCTATGGCAAAGAGTTTTTTTTTTTTGGGTGGGGGGATGACTTCAGTGATATACTCTCATACCTCATTTAAAGTAAAAATTCTAGGGCAGACCTTCTCAAACTTTAGTAACATCAGAATTATTTGACGGGTTTTACACACACACTGCTGGGTCCCACCCAGAGAATCTAATTCAGAAATTCTGGGCTTGATCTGAGAAGTTGCACTTCTAACAAGTTTCCAGGTATTACTCTACTGGTGTTGCTGATGTGGGTGATTCAAGTGTTGGTCAATAGGCCACATTTTGAATTGTACCTTTCCTTATGCAAGAGACATTAATTTAAGGTCACATAATTCACAGTAAACAAGTGCTACTTTCAGTCAAGATACATTCCATACCACCACTCTATTCTGGAATTCTGTCGCTATTGCTGTTTTTTTATTGTTGCTTTAGTAATTACTGTGAAAGAAGTTTTTTAATCTCCACTGAGGGGAGTCATAGGCAAGAAAATAGAATTTTCAATTCTATTACACATATCTCTCCATGAGATGGCTGAATTTTACAAAAAATTCCCAAGACTGAATTCACCATTTTATTTTATTTTAAAAGGGTAGAAGCAGTGGAAACTTTGTAAAAGAGCTTGTGGAATACGATGACTTTAAGTCATAGCATGTATACACCCACATAGATGCATTCTTTTATACACACTCACCCTTAAACTGTAAGATAGTGTTTCAATATAAAATCTTATTTTTTTTGAACAGTAAAAACTTAAAAAAGCAATATTATTTTTCCCAGTATTGCCTAGGAGAAGTGGATTTAAACCTCCAAATGCATATGATAACATTGCCATCTAATGGGTAAGCAGTAAAGAAATGATACATTTCATAATTAAATATGTTGTTGCTGTCCAGAATCTACTTTGAAACCAGAGAAAATCTTAGGTAACCAGATCTGAGTATTGCTAAAAAATAGGATACTATTTTGCTATTATTTTTTTCTGATATGGAAAACAGTGACATAATAAATCACAAACTAATATGTTTGCCCAAAACTTCTCCCTTCTTCTTTTTCTCTCCCCCCCGGCCCCCGCTTTTAGATCTATTTTTTTTTTTCTATTTTCCAGAAAACAAAGGGAGGCAGAATTTTTTTTTTTGTATGTTCCCTAAAACTAAAAATTCATTCTCAGTCAAAATATTTTAACACTGATAACATTTTGTGATAGAAAAAAAGTGCATAGAAACAGTCAGTTAGAGAAATCACCAGAAATAAGGGGAGGAGATTTATACAGACTGCTTTGGTATAGAGACTTCATTAAAATAAGCAAGGAATGGAGATGCAACTTGGTGAACAGTACAAGACCAGCTGATAGTTGTAGTCTGATTTAAGCAAATTATTTACAATTTTGTCATTCACAAAATAAAATTTTTGATTAAATGAGTGTTTAGGTGCTTGACTGATTTAACATTCTTAAATGTTTCTATCAGCTCCAATTCCCTTCCTTATTAAAGATAAAAATTGGTTCCAGGTAGGAAAATTCTCAAGCAATGATGCCCCCACTATCACATCTCCCTTCTCTGAGGTTTCCCAACAGCTTTCCAAGGCACTCAGTTTAAAACATTTTCTTCATGTTACCCCAGCTCAAGTTTCACCAAATCCTCAAGAGTCATCAAGCAAGCACCTTATTACAGAAAGAATCACCACAGCCTGAGGCAATAATGTCTTCTAAGTATTCATCTCTCTTATTACATATTTTCATCAGCATATAAAGATAAAAACAGAGTATCTAAATTACTACTGTATTTAAATTTGCCTACGTTAACCTAGCATATGCTTTCAAAAGCTTTTTTTGTTTTTTGTTTTCCTTCAGCAATAAAAAAAAGAAATGCAGAACTACAGAAGAAAGACCAAGGAAGGAAGGGAAGAAGGGAGGACAACTTAAAGCCAACAAGCTAATTTTAGATGCGGTAAAATTTCTTTGGGATAATTTGATGTACATAAGCCACATATCAAATCATGTACTTCATAAAATCTTTGTCTAAATACGTAAGTTTGTTCCGGGTATATGTTCCTAGAAATAAAATTGTTAGTTCAGAGAATATGCATATTAATTTTTGATTGATGCTGTGAAAATGCTTTATCAACATAAAACAATAATGCAGTGTTGATCTCAGTTATTAAAACATGGAAAATTCAGTAGCTAGATTAACCCTGGTAAGTGGGAGCCCATGCTTTTGGACCTATATGTAGCCTAACATCTGCCATAGTGACCATTACATAAAGATGCACACATGACAGTACTGGGCAATAACAAAGATTGGCTAATTTCAACTGGCCACGTTATTTTGTCTACTTGGTTGTTCAGTGGTTATTTCATGCTGGATGTTTTCTGGTGAAATTAATGCATGATACAAAAATCTTCACAATTTATTTCTACTCCTAGTTGTTCATGGCACGTTTTACCCCAGATCTTCTTGTCTCAGATCTTCCAGTCCTTTTGCTATCAGGTCCATGAAAAGAAGGTCAGGCCGTTTGCCACTGCTCAGGCTTCTGCAGACATTCTTACCTCAGGCTACTTCTTCTTTTACCATAAGTGGATAACCAGGTACACAGCTCACAGCTCCACCATGCGTCATTAGCTTTCATCTAGATATCCAAATGACCGATCTGTAAACCAAATTTAAACTTTTTCTTCTCTCAGTCAGTGATACCTGATCCTCAAGTGGCCATAGTGGCAAGCTGGGGAAAATCACTGATGCAAATGTAATGGGTAAATTCGTTCTGTCTAGTCCCATCCCAGGAGGCCTAGTTGTGCAGTGGTTAAGAGTTATGACAAGCTACAGCTGCTAAGCAAAAGGTTGGCAGTTCGAATCCACCAGCCACTTCTGGGAAATCATATGGGACAATTCTGCTCTGTCTTATAGGGTTGCTATGAGTTGGAATCAACTTGACAGCAATAGGTTTGGTATTTTTATTTTTTATTTTTGGTCCTATCTGGGCTAGATCCTAGATGTTCCATTTTAAATTTATGATGACCTGTTTCTGGGCATGTCCAAATCTATGACTTGGTGGGAACAATAGAACCCAGATCATTCCCATAACTTCTGTATGCATGGTTATTTGGTTTCCCATGGTGAAGGGCTCAGTCTTTAATAGTAAATGCCAAGAGATATTTCTCAAAGGTGCATAATTCTCTAATGAGACCAATAGGGCTTTGCTCTAGAACTCTAGGTACTTGCGTTGTGGTTATTATACTGAGCCCTCATCACCACAAGCCCCATACAGTATCTTTTTCTACTACCAACATTTCCAATATCTTAGAGTCTTCTGAAATGTGTGACCTTAGTGGCATGACTGCTTGTACTGTGACCTGGACCTGCTACAGAGCACTTTCTTGCTTCAGGTTCAACTCTAAGATGGCAGCTTGTTTCTAGGAGAAGAATGTGTTACCTCCAAATCAGCTCACCTGTGTCAGTGTTTCCTTCATTGTGGTAAGGTATACAGATAGAAATATTTGTCTTTGATATGGAGACGATATATTAGAATGCCACTGACCACTAGTCCTTTAAAACCCACTTAAGTGGTAGATCCCTCGCTCTTCATAGGATTTATCTTCCACCCTTTGAAGCAACAGGTGGAAGAGGATTGTCATGGTGACACTTGTGAGGGTACCTCACGAGGGGAGGGTGTGGCCACCAAACAAACACAGAGAGTGCGTATTATTTTCATAAAAATATGGTAGTTACACTATCCGCCTGAAGACAGATATCTCGGTGTCATGGATTGAATTGTGTCCCCCCAGAATGTGTGTCAACTTGGCTAGGCCATGATTCTTGGTACTTTGTGATTGTCCATTATTTTATCATCTGATGTGATGTTCCTAGATGTCATAAATCCTACCTCTATAATGTTAATAAAGCAGGATTGGAGGCGGTTACGTTAATGAAGCAGGACACCATCTACAAGATTAGGTTGTGTCTTAAGTCAGTATATTTTGAGATATGAAAGAGAGAAGCTAGCGGAGAGACAGGGAGGCCTCATAGCACCAAGAAACAAGAGCTAGGAGAATAGCGTGTCCTTTGGACCCCAGGTTCCTGCACTGAGAAGCTTCTAGACCAGGGGAAGATTGATGACAAGGACCTTCCTCCAGGACTGAGAGAAAAAGCCTTCCCCTGGAGCTGATGCCCTGAATTTGGACTTCTAACCTACTAAACTGTGAAAGAATTAATTTCTATTTGTTAAGGCCATACACTTGAGGTATTTCTGTTATAGTAATACTAAATAACTAAGACAAAAATTTGGTACCAAGGGTGGGGTGCTGCTCTAACAGATACCTAAAACATGGAAGTAGTTTTGAAACTGTGAATGGATAAAGGCTGAAAGAGTTTTAAAGTACCAAATAGTGAAACCCTAGATTATCTTGAAGAGACTGTTGGTGGAATTATGGACGTCAAAGGCAATTCTGGTGAGGATTCAGAAGGAAATGTGAGAGCTGTTACATTGGAGATGGTGCAGACCGTGAGAGACAGCAACAGCAGAGAACCAGCAGCAGCAGAACCAGGAGACCAGCTCTAGACAGCCCTGGAGCCGACCCACGGAGCGAGATAGCTGAGTGCCTTTGCACAGGAGGCTTCCTGGCCCAGTGGGGTACCTCCGGGCACTTATCGGTGGTGCTATGCTTGCTGACCCATAGAGCAAGAGAGCTGACTGCCTTTCAGCTGAAGTTTACTGGCAGAGTGGTGTGCCTCCAGGCACTGATTAGTGGAGCTACAGAGCTCTGGGACACTTGCCCAAACAGGGCAGATGCGGTCAGTGATGCCCAAGGGACCAAGAGGCCTAGGAACCAGGAAGTGAAGCTGATGAGACAAAGAACACAGGAAGTAAAGCTACCTCAGTCTCAAAGGGTAGGGCCATGGACTCTGGAGTCTCAAAGGCTGGAGTCAGCACGCAGATGGACTAGGAGAATGGGGCTGCCCAAATTCGAGGGAGCAGAGTTGCTGTTCCTGTGGCCCTGGAAGGCAGAGCTGAAGCCTAGGGCCAACGGGCCTCCACTCAGAATTGGGAGAGTGTGGCCAACACCCAGAGTCTGGAGGGCAGGGCCATTGCCTAAATGGTCTCAGAGAACAGAGGATTATTTTAAAGCCTTGGAAGTTAATGTAATATGTTCTGCTGACTTGCTTGGTGCCTGTTATCCCTTCTTTCCTTCCAATTTCTTCCATCTGTCATGGAAATGTCTAGCTTGTGCCTGTTTCACCATTTTAGTCTGGAAGTGCATAACTTGTGTTCTAGATTTCATGGATGAGAGAAAGTTTTGGATTTTGGATTTGGAGTTGATTTAAGACTTTTGCTGTGATGGGGTGAATGTGATTTACATATGGAAAAGACGTGAATTTTGGGGGGCCAAAGGGTAGAATGTAATGGATTGAACTGTGTCCTCCCAATATGTGTATCAGTTTGTCTAAGCCATGATTCTTAGTATTGTGTGATTGTCCACTGTTTTGTCATCTGACATGATTTTCCTGTGTGTTATAAATCCTACCTTTATGATGTTAATGAGGCAGGATTATAAGCAATTATGTTAATGAGGCAAGATACAATCTACAAGATTAGGTTGTGTTTTAAGTCAGTATATTTTGAGATATAAAAAAAAGAAGCTAGCAGAGAGACAGGGAGGCCTCATACTACCAAGAAACAAGAGGCAGGAGAATAGCTCATGCTTTGGACTCCAGGTTCCTGTGTGGAGAAGCTCTTAGACCAGGGGAAGATTGATGACAAGGACCTTCCTCCAGAGCCAACAGAGAGAGAAAGTGTTCCCCTGGAGCTGATGCCCTGAGTGTGGACTTCTAGGCTACTAAATTGTGAGAGAATAAATTTCTCTTTGTAAAAGCCATCCACTTGTGGTATTTCTGTTATAGCAGCACTAGATAACTAAGACACTTGGTAATCTAGTTAGGGTGCTAATGCCCTGCAGCCAAAGACAACCAGGAACACACCTAAAGTTGAACAGATGGGGTTTATTACTCATTTCAGCACAGGAGAACACATATGAAGGAAAATTACAGGCCATCTCAGAAAAAGGGTATTAGAAAAAAGACTTATGAGAGGATTTGGACTTGTGTTTGGTGATTTTGGTGAGGGTTTAAAGAAGCAGGTTTTGCCCTGGATTGAATGCCACAGAAAAGCAGAGCTCACACTATGATTGGGTATCTTAATAAATTACACCTAAGAGGGCAGAAAGGTTCCTGGGTGGTGCAAATGATTAAGGTATTTGGCTGCTAACTGAAAGGTTGGAAGTTTGAGTCCATCCAGAGGTGCCTTGAAAGAAAGGTATGGCAATATACTTCAAAAAATTAGCCACTGAAAACCCTAGGAAGCACAGTTCTACTCAGAGTTGACTTGACTAGAACTGATAGTGGTGGTGGTAGGAGGAGGGAAGACTACACAAAGGCTAAAACTGTTACTTGTATATAATGAAGCAGTTAGGGGAGGAGGATGTTTGGTATTTTGTGCCTGGGACAATGTTGATGTGTTGTCTGTGTTCAGACATAATTCTGGAGTATATTTGTCTTGATCCATCATGCTCACAGCATAAATTTGTCTGATGTTGATTTATGTGAAAGTTCTTATGTTCAATAGAACACCAAGGCCTATTTCTGAGTGCCAGGCCAACTCACATCAACACCAAGGCCCAGCTCATAGTAACAGGCTAACTCTTGGATGTCAGGGGCAGCCCTTCTCTTTTTCAGGGACACAAACATGATGGTGCAGATCAAAAGCAGCTCTTTCAGCGTGCTTTGGATTTTAGAATTCATACAAAGTTTTACGAAATAGAAGTCATTTACAAATGAGTATGACTTGCAAATTCAATTCATTTACAGGAGAATTGCTAAGTAAAATTATTCTTTGTTTCTTTTTGCATTCCTAAATAATTTAAGTTTATGATATGATTATTTTTCATTTTCAAGAAAATTCATATGTGTAAATAAATATAAAATTATAAAATATACTTAATATATTCTTTAATTGTTTTGCATGATATGATACGTTAGCTAAAATTTTTTCTAAGATACATCATTTTTAAAAACCTTTATTTGCTACCATCTGTTATGGATTGAATTATACCCCCCCAAAATTGGTGTTATAAATCCTAACCCCTGCCTGAGGCTATAAGCCCATCTGTGAATGGGTTGTGTTTGTGTTGCTAATGAGGCAGGATTCAGGTATGTCAATGATGATCAGGTTATTTTTATTATGTTAATGAGGAAGGATTAATGTGTACCCTGAGTCAATCTCTTTTAAGATACAAAAGAGATTAAACAAGCAAGCAAGAGAAGCTGAGATTGGGGAAGAGAGATGCCAAGCCACATGAAGAGCTCCCAGAAACAGAAGCTCAAAGAGGCAAGGACCTTCCACTGATCCGAGAAAGAGAAAAAGCATTCCCCTAGAGACAGCACCCACAACTCATTTCTTGTTTGTCCTACTGTAGTGGCTTGTGTGTTGCTATGATGCTGGAAGTTATGCCACCAGTATTTCAAATACCAGCAGGGTCACTCATGGTGGAAGGTATCAATGGAGTTTCCAGACTAAGACAGACTAGGCAAAAGGACCTGACAATCTACTTCTAAAAGAAATGGTTGATGAAAACCTTATAATTAGCGGCAGAACATTGCCTGATATAGTGCTAGAAGAGCCCCTCAGTTGGAAGGCACTCAAAATATGAATGGGAAGAGCTGCCTCCTCAAAGTAGGGTCAACCTTAATGACTTGGATGGAGTAAACTTTCAGGACCTTCATTTGCTAATGTAGCACAACTCAAAATGAGAAGAGAAAACTGCAAACGTCCATTAATAATCGGAACTTGGAATCTATGAAGTATGAATCTAGGAAAATTAGAAGCTGTTAAAAATGAAATGGAACACTTGAAGATAGATATTCTAAGCATTAGTGAGCTGAAATGACCTTGTATTGGCCATTTTGAATCAAAGAGTTATATGGCCTACCATGCTGGGAATGAAAAATTGAAGAGCTATGATGTCACACTCATTTTCAAAAAGAATCTTTCAAGATATATCCTAAAGTACAACACAGTAAGTGATAGGATAATATCCATAAGTTTACAAGGAAGATCGGTTAAGATGAGTAACATTCAAATTTATGCAAAAACAATTAAAGCCAAAGATGAAGAAATTGAAGATTTTTACCAACTTCTGCAGTCTGAAATTGATTAAACATGCATTCAAGATGTATTGATAATTACTGGTGATTGGAATGTAAAAGTTGGAAAAAAAATAGAAGGTTATGTAGTTGGAAAATATAGCCTTGGTGATAGATAACAATGCCAGAGATCACATGATAGAATTTTGCAAGATCAATGACTTATTCATTGCAAATACCTTTCTTCAACAACATAAATGGGGACTACACCCATGGACCTTGCTGGATAGAATACACAGGAATCAAATTGACTACGTCTTTGGAAAGAGATAATGGAGAAGCTCAATATTATCAGTCAGAACAAAGCCAAGGGCTGACTGCAGAACAGACCATCAACTGCTCATATGCAAGTTCAAGTTGAAGCTAAAGAAAATTAAAACAAGTTCACAAGAGCCAAAGTATGACCTTGAGTATATCCAACCTGAATTTAGAGATCATCTAAGAATAGATCTGACACACTGAATACTAATGACTGAAGACCCAGAAAGTTGTAGAATGACATCAAGGATATCATACATGAAGAAAGCAAAGGGTCATTATTAAAAAGGCAAGAAAGAAAGAAAAGACCAAAATGGATACCAGAAGAGACTCTACAACTTGCTTTTGAACTTGCGGCACTAAAGCAAATGGGAGAAATCATGAAGTAAAAAAATTGAAGAGAAGATCTCAAAGAGCAGCTTGAGAAAACAAAATAAAGTATTATAAAGAAATTTGCAAATTCTGGGGTTAGAAAACTAAAAGGGAAGAACAAGCTTGGTATTTCTCAAGCTAAAAGAACTGAATTAAAAATTCAAGTCTTGAGTTGCAATAGTGAAGGATTCTATGGGCAAAATATTGAATGACTTAGGAAGCATCAAAAGAAGATGGAAGAAATACAAAAGAGTCACTGTAAAAAAAGAATTGGTTGATGTTCAACCATTTCAGGAGGTAGCATATAATCAAGAACTGATGGTACTAAAGGAAGAAGTCAAGTCCAAGCTGCACTGAAGGCATTGGCAAAAAACAAGCCTCTGGGAATTGATGGAATACCACTTGAGATGTTTCAACAAACTGATGCAATGCTGGAAGTGCTCACTGGTCTATGCCAAGAAAATTGGAAGACAGCTACCTGGCCAACTGACTGGAAGAGATTCATGTTTGTGCCCATTCCAAAGAAATGCGATCCAACAGAATATGGAAATTATCAAACAATATTATTAATATTAAACCCAAGTAAAATGTTGCTAAAGATAATTCAAAAATGGTTGCAGCACTAAATCAGGAGGGAACTGCCAGAAATTCAAGCTGGATTCAGAAGAGGATGTGGAACTAGTTATATCATTGCTAATGTCAGATGGATCTTGGCTGAAAGCAGAGAATACCAGAAGGATGTTTACCTTTGTTTTATTGACTATGCTAAGGTATTCGACTGTGTGGATCATTACAAATTATAGATTACATTGTGAAGAATGGGAATTCCAGAACACTTAATTGTGCTCATGCAGAACCTGTACATAGATAAATAGGCAGTAGTTCAAACAGAACAAGGGGATACTGCATGGTTTAAAGTCAGGAAAGGTGTGCATCAGGGTTGTATCATTTCACCATAATTACTCCATCTGTATGCTGAGCAAATAATCCGAACAGCTGGACTATATGAGGAAGAAAGTGGCATCAAAGTTGGAGGAAGACTCATTAACAACCTGCAATACACAGATGACACAACCTTGCTTGCTGAAAGCAAAGAGGACTTGAAGCACATACAGAGAAAGATGAAAGACTACCACCCACAGTATGGACTACATCTCAACATAAAGAAAACAAAAATCCTTACAACTGGGCCAATAAGCAACATCATGATAAATGGAGAAAATATTGACGCTGTCAAGGATTTCGTTTTACCTGGATCCACAATCAACGACCATGGAAGCAGCAGTCAAGAAATCAAATGACATATTGCATTGGGCTAGTCTCTTTGAAGACTAAGGTGTACTTGATCCAAGCCATGGTATTTTCAGTTGCCTCATATGCACATGAAAACCGGACTATGAATAAGGAAGACTGAAGAAGAATTGATGCCTTTGAATTATTGTGTTGGTGAAGAATATTGAACATACCATGGACTGCCAGAAGAACAAACAAATCTGTCTTGGAAGAAGTACAACCAGAATGTTGCTTAGAAGGGAGGATGGAAAGACTTTGTCCCCTGTACTTTGGACATGTTATCAGGAAGAACCAGTCCCTGAAGAAGGACATTATGCTTGGTAATTTAGAGGGTCAGCAAAAAAACAGGAAGATCTTCAATGTGGCTGCAACAATGAGTTCAAACATAGCAAGTATTGTGAGGATGGTGCAGGACAGGGCAGTGTTTCCTTCTGTTATGCATAAGGTTGCTATGAGTCAGAACCAACTCATTGGCACCTAACAACAACAAAGAGCCAGTACTCTGTATTCAAACCTCCTAAGCTGTGAGAAAATAAAACTTCGTTTGTTAACATCACCCATTTGTGGTGTTTCTTTTATAGCAGCATGAGATAACTAAAACAGAATTCGATACCAAGAAATGGGAATGCTGATCTAAAAAAATGCTTAAAATGTGGAAGTAGTTTTGGAATTTGGTAATGGATAGAGGCTGAGAGGGTTTTAAGGTGCCTAATAGTCAAAGCCTAGATTGCCTTGAAGAGATGATTCGTAGAATTATGGACCTCAAATGTGATTCTGGTGAGGGCTCAGAAGGAAGTAAAGAGGATTATAGAGAAAGTCTCTATCATCTTAGAGAATACATATGACACCAGCAACAAAATATTGTCAGAAATGTGGAGATTAAATGTGCTTATGGTGAGGCTGTAAGAGAAAATGATAAACATGTGACTGGACAACAGAAGAAGGGAAATGCTTTTTATGCAGTGGCATAGAACTTGTCTGAATTATGTTCAAATGTTTGGTGGAAGGTAAAACCTCTAAGTGATGAACTTGGATATATGGCTGATAAGATTTCTAAGCAAGATCTTAAGGGAGCTGCGTGGTTTCTCCTTGCCCCATATAGTAAAATACGAGAGGAAAGAGATGGACTTAAAAATGAACTGTGCAAAACGGAATCGAAACTTAAGGATTCTGTTGTATAAACTAAGGATATGTATCCTAGAATGTTCACCAGGGATGTGGCTACACAAACATTTGTTAAAGAAATTAAGCCTGTGACTCATAGATTTAACCAACTACCACAGCAGTTATCAATTTAGACTATCAATTTAGGCTGAAGGGGACGGAGAAAGAACAAAAGGAGAGAATGCTGTCTGACTCTTGGAATTCTACAGGCAGAAAATAGGCCAAGAAAAGAAAAGGACCATCCTTGGAGCAGCTGGTAGATCAGCAGAACTGTCGGAAGGGGCATGAGAAGCAGAGCCTTCTCAGTTTCAAATGGTGGATCCTGGATCCTGGTTCTCAAAGCGTGAGGCCACAGCCTCCTAGGTTTCAAAGAGTTGGATCTTCACCAACTTTGCTCAGGAGTGATGGGCTGCCATTAAGGTATGTCACTGGAATGGTGCTGCTGCCCAAAGCTGAGAGGTGGGGCTGCCATGCCCAAGGGGCAGAAGAACGGGGCCTGCAGGGGCTGAGGGAGTGTGGTGGCCACTTAGATAGACTAGGAGAATGGGAGCAGAGTTGCCTGGAAGGCTAAGCTGAAGCCCAGGGCTGAGGGGCCTCCACCCAGAATCCAGACGGCATGGCCAACACCTACAATCTGGAGGGCTGGGCCATTGCCTAGATGGTCTCAGAGAGCAGAGGATTATTTTCAAGTCTTGAGAGCTAATACAATTTGTTCTGCTGGGTTTTGGACTTGATTAGTGCCTGTTATTCCTTCTTTCCCTCCAATTTCTCCCATTTGTAATGGAAATGTCTACCTTGTGCCTGTTCCATTACTGTACTTTGGAAGCAGATAACTTGTATTCTAGATTTCACAGGTTCACAGATGAAGAGGAATTTTACCCCAGGACGGAATTTGTACTTGAAGTTGATTTAAGACTTTTGGGATGATGTGATGGGGTGAATGTGTTTAGCAAGTGACAACCATGTGAATTTGGCTTGGGGGGGTGGGCAAAGGGTGGAATGTTGTAGATTGAATTGTGCCCCCCAAAAATTCTTGTTGTAAATTCTAACCTCTGCCTGTGGCTATAATTCCATTTGTGAATGGGCTGTTTGTTAAGTTAATGAGTCAGGATTAAGTTATGTTTAGCATGTTAATGAGGCAGGATTAGGGTGTATCTTGAGTTAATCTCTTTTGAGATATAAAAGAGATTATACAAGCAAGTGAGAGAAGCAGAGCTGGGGTAAGAGAGATGCCAAGCCACATGAAGATCACCCAGGAGCAGTAACTCAAAGAGACAAGGAGCTTCCTCTGAGCCAACAGAAAGAGAAAGCCTTCTCCTAGAGCTGGCACTCTGAATTCAGACTTCCAGCCTCCTAAACTATGAGAAAATAAATTTCTGTTTGTTAAAGTCACCCACTTGTGGTATTTCTGTTATAGCAATACAAGGTAAGTAAGACACCATCCTTATGTCTCATTTATTCTTTTATGTTAAATGTAGCTGAATTCAGAAAAATTACTAATTCAGCATTTGTCAGGGTTTGAGCATTCTGGGCAAATTGTTTCTGCTGAAGATAGAAGGAAACTTCTATGTGTACTCTAGGAACATCTGTACTTTTGTATTCAAAAGAGAGAAATCAGTCCTATTTTGAAAACGAAAATGCTGCAAAACAGAGATAAGTTTCTCACCATCTAATATACCATTTTTAAAATAATAGACTACTTTAGGCAAATTAATATTTGTACTTCTCTTAATCTATATCATCAAATCATGAAGAAAAACAAAGCAAAACAGAAAATGACACAGAAATCAATTTTACTACCCAGAAACTGAGACTCTTAAAAGTATGGAATATTTTTCTTCCCCCTACACTAGTTTTGGAAGAGATGAATGTCAATAAGAGTTATTTTTATTTTTAAATATTTGAAGTTCCAACATCCCTATCTACTACTTAAACCATGTTCTAAAATGAGAGTTGATCAGAAATATGCAAATTATAATTCCTGAATAATCAAATAATCAATTAATTTTACTCTATTTTATTTGATTAATCTAAAAAATACATTAATATATTTTTCAACTATTTTTAATCAGAAACATTCTTGGCCAAAAAAAAATATGGAAAACCTTATGTCTGACAGTTTAAATTAATCAGATCAACTCAGTATCCAATTATTCCAGTCGCTTGAGATTTATGATTTGTCACTACTACGGAAGAGGTAAGTTTCAGGTACAGGTTAATAATATAGGAAGGTGAGAAGAATTTATCTATCATTTTTGTACGATTCATCATGCTAGAGAGCCACTCAGAGGCGAAACCTGCCTTGCTGTTTGTTATATACCCCAGTTGGTATCCTCAAATGTTTTATATAAATGCTTTTCATCCTTTCTATTAATGTTACAGCCAGAAGAGTAAAGTGAACAGCTGTGTGCTTTTTTCTTGTGGCTGTTATTCACTGCTTTGCCTTTGCACTGGCTGCTAAACTGGTCAGCCTCACTAACTAGCCGGGAAATGCCTCTTCTCCATCTGTCACTGCCTAAATAATCAGACTTGGTACTCGACACAGAAGATACCTGTTGTGAAAAAGAAATAATCGTAAATAATTAACAGAAAAAGGTAGATTATGTAGAAGTTCCTTTTATGCTGTTTCACTTAAAAATGAGTAATAATACACAGTTGAAATAATTTTGAAAATCACATATTTAAATGACCAGATGACAAATTTCAGTCTACATATACACGGTATATAGTGCAGTAAAAGTTAAACACCTTGGTTTTACATGAAGACCTGGAAGAAGATCCCTAAGAACATTTCTAGCTGTACAATTCCATAATTCTAACATAGAACAAGGATAATGTCTAGTGGAGATGTATACAGGAAGAGAGTCTCACATGTTTCAGAAATGCTGCCTCCTGTTTGTTTATACCAATCATCACCCACTCCACTGTGGGAAATCCTGTAACTGAAATAATGGTATAAGTAAAAGAGCAAAGGCTTAATCCTAAAGATTCCAGAGAAAGGTTAACAGGTAGTTTCTAGCTCCTTTCTTCAAACTCCTGAGAAATAGAAAAAATACATGTCACAACATTTAAGCATCTTCTAGAAAAAGGGAAACATTTTAACAATTTTATTTTAAAAATTGCCATAATTTTCCACCTTTTTGCTGTATTTCATGCCTAGATAAAATAATTTCATGATCATCTAATTGAGAGTAGTTAGTGAGATTACTTGTAATGAAATTTTATCTTGGAATGCTACTACCCCACTTGAGTTATTTCTCTTATTTGAGTTTTACTATGTGATTTCTTTCTTTTGAAGGTTATGCTTTAATCCTAAAATTGAAGGACACATTAAACTGTGCCCAACATTCCCTGCCTCAATGATATTAACACCAATTTTTTTTTAACTTTATTCTTCCCATAATTTACACATTTCTAAATACAGATGCCTATTGGTGTAATTTAAGAACAAAATTGCTGCTCTCAAGATAACTTACCTACTTCTGAGAAAATAATTTTTATTTAAGTCAATGCAAGAAATATTCAAAAAGTACTTGTTCATTTAAATCAATATAAGAATAGTAAAAGATCATTATTATTACATTTTTCCATAGTACTAATTTTATAATGTTTAAAACAAAATTATTTATCTTTCACCAATTTCTACTTTAATTTGTACATCATATATTTCACCTCGTTCCTTTATTTATAATTTAATGAAATATTTTCAACACAGTTTCATTTATATTCATGCATTTCTATGTACAAACAAAGGTTCTAAATATATAATACTATTACATCTTCCTTTTAATTGCATATATTTTCTGTAAGTGTAACTTACTGTATCTATATCAGTTAGCTATTGCTGTGTAACAAAACTGTCCTAAAACTCATGTGTTAGAAGTCAACTGGGCAGATTTTCCAGTCTTCCCTAGGTTCACATATGCATCTGCAGTCAACTAAGGGTTGGGTCAGTGGTCTCTCATTGTCCAACCAGCTCTTCCTGCCTTCTCCTTTTGGGGATGATATGCTTTCAAGGGAAGGAGTAGAAGGATAGGTTTAAAACTCACACAATGACACTTTCACCAAATTTATTTGCCAAAGCAAATCACACATCTAGCCAAGATTCAAGGGGTAGGGAAGTAGACTCTGCATCTTGAGAGGAGCTTAAAGTGAAACTACTTTTGAAGAATTTGATGAAGAATTGGGTAGAAAATCAGGGCCATTTTTGTAATTAGTCTACCTCATATGAGTTGGAATTGACTCAGCAGCACACAGCAAGAATAGCAACATTATCAATTAATCTATGACATATAATTCTATTTTGTTCACTATTATATGCCAGCACCTATCTGGAACACATAAAATCCTTAAATATATGTTAAACAAATGAAGATAAAACCCATCCCACTAGGAGGACTTCTACTTATATGAAGGATATTATTGCTTGTCTTGCTCACATTTTTTCCAACAGGCTTCTAGCATGCTTTTCTAGAAATTAGAGATTAAAAAGCTAAATTCTTCCTTTCACAGACATCCTTGCAGTTTGGTTCTGATGTAGGATTGGTTTTTGCAAAACAAGTATCTCAGAAGATCTTGGAAAAATGAAATGAAGGATATGAGGCAGCACCTACTCTGGATGACTATTCTTGTTTCAGACACAGAGATGGATGCTTTTTTTTTCCTTCTGGGATGTATCCAGACGTCTCTAGTTTCTGGTTCTTAGGATCATACTGAAGCAGCAGCAGTTAGGTTTCTACGTTTTAATCTCCTTTTCTCCCCTTTCTCTCCTTTTCAAACAGAAGATTAAAAAAATAAATCTTAGTGTCTCTGTATTTTAAACTCATTAAAAATACATTCTAGATTTGTACCAATTATGTGTTCCAAAATAAATCACCAGAACTGGGTAGCAATTAATGAGCACTTAGAGATTCTTGGAGCCCTGGTGGCACAGTAGTTAAGAGCTTGGCTGCTAACCAAAAGGTCAGCAGTTCAAATCCACCAGCCGCTCCTTGGAATCCCTATGTGGCAATGCTACCCTGTCCTACAGGGTCGCTATGAGTTGAATCGACTCAATGGCAATGGTTTTTTGGTTTTTTTTTTTTTTTGGGTTAGAGGTTCTACATAACATCCACAAGCTCCAAGAACACAGAATGGCACCTAATTAGTCATGTTGGGTCTAACTAGGACCTTCTCCATGCACCCCAAGAAATAGTTACCAGTAACGATTATGTGTCCATAAATAAGAAAGTGCTAACAGCTATGGAGCCTCTGTAGTTTGAGTTTCCAATGAACAATATTAATTTTTCCAACAAAATATATTATTCATGACTATATTAGCTGAGATCCTCAAACCCAAATTCAAAGGCATGTGGGCAGTATATGATTGATGCAAACAAAAGCTCTGAACATCAAAGGCTCAGGTGAGCTTCCTTGGTTGGCAATACTCTGGTTGGTATATCCTGGCCAGAAGAATAGTTGCCATCCAGTGACTCCACAGGGAGAAGAGGACCATGAGCTCCACACTGACACCCATCTTGTACACTGCCCTATGCATCTCTTCCCTTGGCAGATTTTAATCACTATTCTTTCTCTGTAATAAACCTTAGCCATGAGCATAACAGCTTTCAATGAGTTCTATGAGTTCTTCTAGCAAACTATTGAACCTGAAGTGGTTTGGGGAACCCCAATGAACTTGATATTAGTGTCATAAGTGAAGACAGTCTTGTAGGGACTTTTCACTCTGAATATACAGTTGGTCAAAATGTATGCAATGTTTTGATAACTTCATGCCCATTAAGCTAAAAAACTTGCTGTGATATTTCTTTTTATGGGCTTCATAGCGAAAATATACAGAGATGTAATAGTAAATTAATTCTTGATGTATGCTTTCTAAAACCAAAGAGATTAATTTTCAATTTTTTATAACTCTAAGACATAGTAAATGGAGAAAATATTGAAGTTGTCAAGAATTTCATTTTACTTGGATGCACAATCAACACCCACAGAAGCAGCAGTCAAGACATCAAATGACATATTGCATTGGGCATATCTGCTGCAAAAGACCTCTTTAAAGTGTTAAAAAGCAAAGATATCATCTTGATGACTAAGGTGCACCTGACCCAAGCCAAGGTATTTTCAATCGCCTTGTATGCATTTGAAAGTTGAACAATGAATAAGGAAGACCAAAGAAGAATTGATGCATTTGAATTATGGTGGTGGCAAAGAATATTGTATACCATGGACTGACAGAAGAATGAACAAATCTGTCTTGGAAGAAGTACAACCAGAATGTTCCTTAGAAGCTAGGATGGCCAGACTTCATCTCACATACATTACACATGTTATCAGGAAGGTCCAGTCCCTGCAGAAGGACATCATGCTTGGTAGAGGGTCAGTGAAAAAGAGGAAGTCCCTAAAAGAGATGACAAGATGGATTGATACAGTGGCTGCAACAATGGGCTCAAACATAATAAGGATTATGAGGATGGTGCGGGACTAGGCAGTGTTTCATTCTGTTGTACATAGGGTCGTTATGAGTTGGAACCGACCAGACGGCACCTAACAACAAGACTACTATGCTCTGAAAATATATGAGGTAAAAATTTTAAGAGTAATGATAAATTATTGTTATTAAAGGAGTAGACTCATTACATTTTAGAGGGCAAATTACCTAGGAGATAATTTTGTCATTTTCACCAGTTGCCCTTGAGTCAAATTTCAACTCATGGCAAGCCCATGTGTATCAGTAGAACTGTGCTTTATAGAGTTTTCAATGCCTAATTTCTCAGAAGTAAATCATAGGCCCTTTCTTTGGGGGTGCCTCTGGGTGGACTCAAACCTCCAAGCTTTCAGTTAGCAGATGAGCATGTTAACAGTTTGAGCCACCCATACTATATAGTAAAAAAAACTAAGATATAATCTTGTCCAAAGACAAACAATAATTTATTGATAGGATAGGGCTTAAACTTTGATTCTTTCTTCAGTATGATACTAAAATTATTCATTTAGGTAAAAAAAGTGTTTTTTTTCTTTCTTTCTTTAAGCTTTAGATTAGAGTCTCATTGTACAAGAATCATAAATGGTCGCTAAAACCAGCGTATAAAAGTTTGAAGAAGATCGTCTCCCTATAAGTAACTTATTAATTACAAACAGATAGTCATTTACAGAAGAAATACCTGGTGAACACCACACTAATCAAGTGATCAATGTTACCATCACCAAAATTGAAATAAACGAATAGGATGTACTGAAAAAAGATACATTACTCTGTCAAATGTACAGATCCTGAATCTAATGATGAGGAAACATCAAACAAACCCCAAATAAGGGACATTCAAGAGAATAATTGGCCCGGACTCTTTAAGAATGCCAAGGTCTTGAAAGAATGAGAAATATTCCATATTAAGAGAGACTAAATAGACATAACAACTAAAAACAATGTTTGATCCTAGATTGGATACTGAAGGGGGAAAAATAACAAAAAAAATAATTGAAAATTTGGCAAAATTTTATTATGAAATGTGTATTAGGTAACAGTATTGTATCATTAGATTTCTTGATTTTTCGTAAATCTACGGTGGTTATATTAAAAATATCCTTTTTCTTAGGATACATAATGAAGTATGATATCTAAAACTCTCAAATTGTTCAGAAAAATTATGATAGAAAAAAATGGGACAAAATATTAACATTTGATGAATTCGAGTGAATGGTATGTGGGAATACTTTTTCATTTTTTTATGAATTTGAATTTTTATGAAAATAAAGTTAAAAAACACTCTCATTGTATCCATAAAATAAATAATATTAATTTTAGATGAATATAGGAATTTTGTTTATTTACACATTGATATATGTTTCAGGGTTCTTGTAAATATCTTTCCTCAAGGACAAAGTCTTGAAATGTATATCTCTGTGGAGTAAATAAATATAATTTCTACTTTACAGTGCTCAAAGGTATAGAAAATTTGTGACACAAGATCAAAATAGCAATGGCCATTCTTATAAATTTAAGGGAGATCATATTCCTCAGCTCTGGAAGGGATGAAATTTAAGACTAGTGTTTTAAAATACGCTCGTTAACTTCTTCACCAAACTAAAGTGGATATAAATCAGAGTTTAAAAATCATATTACCTTGGTTAGAGCTCCCCTCAGTGGCTTTATTTAGAATTTCACATGGCATAAATCTAAATTTATGGCCCCACAAAAATTTAACTATACAATAAAGTAGGAAGAAGACTTACTCAGATACTCTGAAAGATATTGAAGGGTACTTACTCAGAAATCGCTGTACATTCAAAACGCTAAAACTAGGCTACTTAGAACTAAATCAAGTACAAAGAATCTTCAAGATAACCAATCATGATCCCATTCTTTTCGTATCAGATGTATAAAAACAAAGCTATTTGAGAAAGTAGAATTTGATTATGAAAGCTAACGCACAAATATGGTAGTACATTATAACTTATTTTTCTTGCCTGCATTTTCGTAGGAAATGTGTGTTTGGGGGGCTGAGACATAAGTATAATTCATAACAACATGTTTGTTTTCTCTTATTTTTGTAATTGATATGAAACTAAATTGCTTTACGTGTTAGTCACTCAAAAACACATAAAATAACAATGCCAAGAGAAATAGATGGAAAGATGCTGAGCTTATATTTTAAATACACAAATATGTTTGAATCAGAGACAGTTTTTGACTATTTTTTTCAGTAAGCCAGAAGGAAGGTGTAATGGTTAATTTTATGGGTCAGCCTGGCTAGGTGACTGAGCCTGATTGTTTGGTCAAACACTAGTCCTTATGTTGCAGTTTGCAGTATTTACATGTCATTAACACTTTAATCAGTTGACCTTAACTAAAGCAGGTTACCCTCTGTAATTAGTTGAATGCCTTAAGACAAAAACAGGTTTTCAGAGGGAGAAGAATTCTTAAGACTATAAAATAGGTATCCTGCTGGAGTTTCCAGCCCACTGCCTGGCTCACTGATTTTGAACACAAGACTGCTGAAGTTTCCAGCCAGTTACGATTCTACTGTGGTGCTGCTGGGTAGGTTCAAACCACCAACCTTTTGGTTAGTGATCCAGTGCCATCCAGGGAATGTGGGTATACTTATGTGTGCACACACACACACACACACACACATTATATGTACATACATACTAATACAGAAGGTGAAAAAAATTAAAAGATGACAAACAGTAAAGAGTATTTAAAATTTTTTCCTTTGGTAATACACATCATGTGTATGTGTATATGTGTGTGTGTCCAACATTACTTTCCTCCCATGAGAACTATTTCGCCTTTCTTAAGGGGAATTATTTTAACAGCCAGCTTCTAGATGTGTTTCAAATGGGAGATGGCATTGTCCTGTTTTCCTGCCACAGTAACCAGCGTAGTAGCTGGCCTCCAAGTTGTCCCCAATGATGCCTGCCTCCTGGCTTCCATACACTAACACATGATACCAAGATTGGTGTGTGATCAATAGAATATGGCCAAAGTGATCCTATGTCACTTCCAAGATTATGTTATAAAAGACAGTGTAGCACCCATCTTGGTTTCTCTGCTCTCCTGTATTCTCTATTACTCTCTCTTTCTGTCTCTCTCCCTCTCTCATCACTTGCACTAGGGGGAATCAGCTACCACGTTGTTAACAGCCCTATCGAGAGGTCACATAGAGAGAAATAGAAGATTCATGTTTGCAATGCCATTCCTGGGTGTCACCTTCATGGTAATAGTCTAAGGCACACTCTCTTACTGTCTTTGCCTGCTGAAATCACATCTGTTGAAATCCAACTCATTTTTCTATGCACCCTCCATATTGAAGCCTAATTGATTCTATAGACATATATGGCTTGAGAATATTTCTAATCTCACTGATACTCTGATTGTCAAGATGGATTCTTTGCCTTGTGGCAAGATTGGGATATTAACTGATCATTCTGTGACTCTTCACACCACCTTCAGATACCAAACAGAACCTAAAGGGGAAAGCAGGTCATTACAAAGAGCCACATTATTAAACTTTTTTCTCATTCTCTTTTTTTTCATCTTTTCTAACCCTTTATACTAACAAATATATTTTAGTGCACAACCTCCTAATATTGTATTTTTTTTTTTTTTTAACGCATGTCCAGGCTACCACAAGCCAGGGGAGGTGGGAGAGTCACAATGAAAGCTGTGCCTGCAGCCTTTGGCTCCTCTCACTTGGAGGGAGGGATGGGATCCGCTCCCCCCCGCCCCCGCCCCAGGGTGCATGTTCAACTCGCTTTGCAACCATTTCTTTTTTATTGAGTTTTTGGTGAAAGTTTACACAGCAAGTTAGATTCCCGTTTGACAATTTCCACACAAATTGTTCACTGACAAAGTTACATTTATCACAATTCGGCAGCATTCTCTTTAAATGTGTCCATACCCATCCATATGTGTTCAAACGCTCGTTTTTACTTTGGTTGTGCTGTCCTCACTACATCCACATTTGGTGCCACTTTTGCCATCACCACAAATAACAAGTCTCTACAATCTAAAGCGTACTTTCTTTTTCCCATACCCCCTCCTCTTCCTGGTAACCACCAATGAATATTGGTCTCTCTAAATTAATCTGTTCTTGTCTTCATATGAAAGGGGGATCATACAATATGCCTGACTTACTTCACTTAGCATTTGTCCTCCAGGTCCATCTATGTTATAACATGTTTTGTACACTCATCATTGTTCTTTATGGTTGCATAGTATTCCATTCATCTGTCAATGGGCACTTCAGTTGTTTCCATTCATTTACTATTGTGAATAAAGCAGCAATGAATACAGGTGTGCATATGTCTGGTGTCATTGTTTTTAGGTCTATAGGAGGGGGATTGCTGGATCATAGGGTAGCTCTATTTCTAGTTTTTTGAGAAAGCACCATACCATTTTCCATAGCGGTTGTACCATTTTACAGTCCCACCAGCAGTGGATAAGGGTTCCAATCTCCCCACATTCTTGCCAACATTTGTTGTTACATTTTTTTTTTTAATCAGCGCCATTTTAGCCAGGATAAGATGATATCTCAGTGTGGTTTTGATTTGCATCTCTCTAATGGCTAATGATCATGAACATCTTTTCATATGTTTGTTGGCTGCTTAGATGTCCTCACTGGTGAAGGTTCTGCTCATGTCCTTTGCCCATTTTGTGATTGGGTTGTTTGTCTTTTTGTTGTTGAGTTTCGCAGTTTTCTATAGATTTAGAGATTCGACCCTTATCGGACAAGTTGTTTCTGAAGATTTTTTTTCCCACTCTGTAGGTTGTCTATTTACTGTTTTAATAAAGTCTTGATGAGTATAGGTTTTTAATTATTATGAGGTCCCATTTATCTATTTTGTCTTCTATTCATGCCTTTGTTGTAATGTTTATTATCCTATTTTTACTGATTGTTTTCTTCCAAAATTTTTATGGTTTTAGGTTTAACTTTTAGGTCTTTGATCCATTTTGAGTTAGGTTTTGTGTATGGTGTAAGTTATGGGTCCTGTTTCATTTCTCTGCAAGTGGATATCCAGTTTTATCAGCACCATTTATTACAGAGACTGTTTCTGCCCCACTGAATGGACTTTAACCCCTTGTCGAAAACCAATTTTCCATAGATATTTGGGTTTAATGCTGTGTTCTCAATTCTATTCCACTGATCGATGTATCTGTTGCTGATCCAATACCAGGCTGCTTTGATTACGGTGTCTGCAATTTTGATATTAGGGAGTGTGAGGCCTCCTGCTATGTTCTTTTCCTTCAGTATTGTTTTGGCTATTCAGGGTTTCTCTCCTTTCCATATAAAGCCGGTCATTTCCATTTCAGTAAATAATGTTTGTATCGGGATTACCTTGCATCTGTAGATCTCTTTAGGTAGTACTGACATTTTCACTGTATTAAACTTTCCAGTGCATGGGCAGGATGTCTTTCCATTTTTGTAGGTCTCTTTTAGTCTCTTGTAGTAGTGCTTTATAATTTCCATTGTATAAGTCTTTTATGTCCCTGGTTAGGCTTATTCCTAGGTATTTTTAATGATTTGGGGGTATTGTAAAAGGTATTTTTTTCTTGATTTCTTTTTGGGAATAGTCTTTGTTAATGTAGAGGAACCCAACTGATTTTTTTTTAGTATACATATTGTTTTATGACATTGGTTAACAACAATATGATATGTCAATACTCTCCCTTCTTGACCTTGGGTTCCCTATTACCTGCTTTCCTGTCCCTTCCTGCCCTCTAGTTCTTTCCCCTGGGCTGGTGTGCCCCTTTAGTCTCGTTTTGTTTTATGGGCTTGTCTAATCTTTGGCTGAAGGGTGAACCTTGGGATGACTTCATTACTGAGCTAAAAGGGTGTCCAGAGGTCATACTCTCAGGGTTTCTACAGTCTCTGTCAGGCCAGTAAGTCTGGTCTTTTTTTGAGTTAGAATTCTGTTCTACATTTTTCTCCAGCTCTGTCCAGAATCCTCTATTGTGATCCTTGTCAGACCAGTCAGTGGTGGTAGCCAGGCACCATCTAGTTGTACCGGACTCAGTCAGGTGGAGGCCATGGTAGTCGTGGTCTATTAGTCCTTTGGACTTATCTTTCCCTTGTCTTTAGTTTTCTTCATTTTCCCTTGCTTTTGAAGGAGTGAGACCAGTGGAGTATTTTAGATGGCTGCTCACAGGCTTTTAAGACCCCAGATGCTACTCACCAAAGTAGAATGTAGAATGTTTTCTTTATTAACTATGTTATCCCAATTGAATTAGATGGAACCCAACTGATTTTTGTGTATTGATCTTATACTGCTAAATTCTTCTGTTAGTTCCAGCAGTTTTCCTGTGAAGTCTTTAGGGTTTTCTAAGTGTAGAATCATGTCATTTGAAAATAGAGATAGTTTTACTTCTTCTTTTCCTATTTGGATATCTTTTATTTCTCTTTCTTGTCTTATTAATCTGGCTAAGACTTCCAGTACAGTGTAGAATAAGAATGGTGATAACGGGCGTCCTTGTCTCTTTACCAATTTCAAAGGGGAGGCTATCAGCCTTTCTCCACTGAGTATAATCTTGGTTGTTGGTTTTTCATATATGCCCTTAATTATATTGAGGAATTTCTCTTCTATTCCAATTTTGCTGTGTGTTTTTATCAAGAAAAAGTGTTGCATTTTATTGAATGACTTTTCTGCATCAGTTGATATGATCATATGGTTCTTTTCCTTTGTTTTATTTATGTAGTGGATTATATTGATTGATTTTCTAACGTGTAACCACCCTTGTAGTCCTGGTATGAATCTCACTTGCTCATGGTGTATATTTTTTTGATATGTTCCTGATGTCTGTTGGCTAGAATTTTCTTGAAAATTTTTGCATCTATATTCATAAGGGATGTTGGTCTGTAATTTTCTTTTTTTGTGATGTCTTTGCCTGGTTTACATATCAGGGTTAGGCTGGCTTCATAGAAAGAGTTTGGTAGTGTTCTTTCCTCTTTTATGTTTTTGAAGACATTCAGTAGGATTGGTGTCAATTCTTCTCTGAATGTTTGGTAGAATTCTCCAGTGTAGCCATTTGGCCCTGTGCTTCTTTTTTTTTTAATCTCTTCTTTTGTAATGTGTTTTTTTAAATTTTTTACTGCTGTTTGTTTCAGTTTGGGTAGGTAATGTATCTCTAGGAATTTGTCCATTTCATCTAGGTTTTCAAATTTGTTGGAGTATAATTTTTCACAGTAATCAGTTACAGTCTTCTTTATCTTGCTGAATCCGTTGTAATGTCACCAGTTTCATTTCTTGAGTTGGTTATTTGCCTCTTCTGGGTTTTTTTCTTTTTTTCAAAGACAGTGGTTTGTCTATTTCATTGATTCTTTCAAAGAACCAACCTCTGATTTTGTTAATTCTTTCAGTTGTTTTTCTATTTCCAATTTCATTTATTTCTGCCCTGATTTTATTATTTCTTTTTTTTTTCTGGTAGCTTTTGGCTTCTTTTCTCTTCCTTTTCTACTTGTTCAAATTGTTGGTTTAAGTTAATAATTTTGGATCTTTCTTCTCTTTTTAATGTAAGCATTTATTGCTATAAATTTCCCTCTGAGTATTACTTTTGCTGTGTCCCAAAGGTTTTGATGTGTTTTCATTTTTGATTCTAGGAATTTTTTAATTTCACTTTTGATTTCTTCTATAACCCAATAGTTTTTTCAGTACCGTATTATTTAATTTCCATGTAATTATTCTATTTTCCTTATTTATCCTCTTGTGGATTTCTGGTTTCATACCACTATGGTCAGAAAAGATGCTTTGTATGATTTCAATCTTTTTATATTTGTTGAAACTGTTTTGTGTCCTAGCATATGGTCTATTCTTGAAAATGATCCGCATGCACTAGAGAAGAATGTGTATTGTTGTGATGTCGGGAGGAATGTTCTGTATATGTCTGTTAGGTACAATTGGCTTACGGTTTTATTTAAGTTCTCAGTGTCCTTAGTGATTTTCTTTTTAGCTGTTCTGCATATAATTGAAAATGGTGTGTTGAAGTCCACTACTATTACTATGGAGTTGTCTATTTCTCCTTTCATATTAGTAATGTTTGTTTCACATATTTGGTGCATTGCTGTTAGGTGCATATATGTTTATAATTGTTATGTCTTCAGGCTAAATTGACCCCTTTATTATTATGTAATGTCATTGTTTGTCTCTTGTAATAGATTTTAATTTAAGGTCTATTTTATCTGATATCAGTATGGCCACCTCTACTATTTTTTGTTTACTGGTTGCATGAAATATTTTCCTCTATCCTTTTATTTTCAGTCTGTTGTGTCTTTATGTCTAAGGTGTGTTTCCTGTAGGTCGCAAATGGATGGATCATGTTTTTTCATCCATTCTGTCACTCTCTGCCTTTTGCATTGGGTGTTTAGACCATTTACATTTAAGGTTATTACTGAAAATGAAATGTCCACCTCATTCATTTTACTATTTGTTTTTTGAGTGTTTTGTATCTTCTTTCTTTATTATGAGTTTTCTGTTTTTGTTTGTATTTGGTTGTATTCCTGTGATGAGCCTTTTTGTTATCTTTCTTCTTGTTTTCTGAAAGTTTCTTCTTGGTGATTTCTTAGTGGTTACCATATTTGTTACTTACTCAACTTACAATTACTACAATGTTTAATATATGAACAACAGTTAACATATAACCTTAACATAATAAATCTATTCCTGATATGCTCTCCCTCCCTCATTTCTATTGATGTGACTCCATTAACAACAAATACAACCTATATTCGATAAGCTTACTGTGTATTTATTTCTTAATGTTCTTGCCTTTCCATTTGGAGTACTCCCTTGAGTAATACTTGCAGAGTGGGTCTGGTAGTGGCAAGTTCTCAGAGCTTCTGTTTGTTTGAGAATGTCTTGATTTCCCTCTCATTTTTGAATGACAACTTTGCTGGGTAAAAAATTCTTGATTGGTAATTGTTTGGGTTCAGTATTTTATATATGTCATTCCATTGTCTTCTGGCCTGTGGAGTTTCTGGGGAGAAATCTGCAGTGATTCTTCTGAAAGACCCTTGGTGTGTTATGTGATATTTTTCTCTTGCTGCTTTCACAATTCTCTCCTTGTCTTTGGTTTTCAAGAATTTTATTAGGATATGGCAAAGAGTTGATCTTTTTGTGTCTCTTCTGATTGGGTTTTCTTGCAACTTTCTGCATTTGCAGACTTGGTTCTCTGTTCAGGTCTGGGAAATTCTGATTATCTCTTTGAAAATTGTTTCTGTACTTTTATTGTTGTTATGGTGCCCTGGGATTCCAGTAATTCCAATTAATTGAATACCACATTTCCTTTTGAGTTTACTTTTCTTTGTTCTCTTCTCTTGAGACTTGATAAGTTCAGTTATTTAGTCTTCTAGTTCACTTATTCTACCTTCTGTCTCTTTGACTCTACTGTTGAGTGTTTCTCCTGCTTTTTCTAATGCAGATGTTTTATTCTTCAGTTCCAGTAGTTCTCTTTGTTTTTTTTTTGTTTTTGTTTTTATATTATCAATTTCCTTGTTAAGTCTCTCATTTTGTTCCTCCATTTGTTTCCTGATCTCTGCTAGTTTGTTTTCTGTGCGCTTTTTGCTTTTTTAAAAAATATTTAGCACCATAGTCTGGAAATTATCAATTATTTGCATTATTCTTACCTCCATAGGGGAGATTTCCCTTTCTTCATGGTTTGTTTTTGATTGTTCCTATTTCCCTTGTGATTTTGTGTGTTTTACTATCTTTTGTTAGACTTGGGTCATTTTGTTATCTTTTTTTTTTTTTTTTAATTTTTACTTTGAATTTTGTACTCTGTTTACTGTGGGAAAACTTTATGCATGATTGGGTGCCCAGGTGGTGCAGCAAAAAAGTGCCCAGCTGCCAACGAAAACGCCAGGGCCCATGCCCACGCCCACCAGCCACTCTGTGGGAGAAAGATGCAGCAGATAACCTCTGAAAAGACTCACAGTCCTGGCAACCCCAAGGAAGCTCCCCTCAGAGCTGAATGTTTGCCATGAGTCAGAATGACCCAGTGGCAGTGGGCTTGAAATCTTCTCCTGAGAACCACTAGATGGCACTCTTATCCTTAGAGTTTTTTCAGTACTGGTTCAGGAGTTCTGGATGCTTGTCTTCTGGAATTCAGTACACATACACATGAATGGGAGAGAGAGTTTAGGTGATCACAGATGCTGATGTAAGTGGTGGGCTTGACATTGCTGTGGTGACAGTGAGGTTCTCTATGTCTTTCCCTCACCAGCACCCCTAAACAGGCACTCCCACAGTCCTGTATTATCTGTCATTTTAAAGTATTCCCCTATCCCTGGTGCCCTTGCAGTTCCTCCTAGTCCTAGTGTCCACCCACCTGAAGCCTCAGTTATATTCAACAGCACTCTCATGCAGTGCCACGGTCTCCCTTTGCCCTCTCCCAATTGAGTGGCCCATAAATTCTCACAGTCAATTTGTGCCACCTTAAAAATAAAGCAGGCTAGAACTTCCTCAGATTAGCTCCTTTTCTGTGTTCCCTCTTTGAGGTGTTGTCCAGCCCCATCCCAAAATGGCTGCAATGAGCAAACAAGCCCAATGATAGTGGGTAGGATCTCTCAGCTTCTTTGCTGACTCCATTCCTCCTCTCTCATTCTTCTGGACTCACTCCAACTCTCCAATACCTCAGCTGCTGTCTGGAATTCTGAGATCTCAGTCTGTCTTTGTTTTTATTTGTTGCTCAGTGAATTAGTTGCGGTGGGAATAAATGGGTGCATCCAATCACTTCGCCATCTTGTTCCACCTAGTAATATAACATTTTGACAAATCAATAACTAAATAAAATGAAGTCCTCGCAATGTCATTTCTGGATATTGGGTGTATGTTATTAGCCTGGAGGGAAATTTTCTTTCTACCTTCACCTGTAGAACTCACATATGTTGAAATCTACCTATTTTACACCTCAGATTAAGTACCACCTAGGCTATGAAGACTCCTTGTATCCATACTAATGGGATAAATTGATTTCTTTCATGTTTGAACTTTATTTATTAAGAAAAGATGCACTTTTTTGAAATCTATGGTAGTAGTACACTCAATGACGATAACAGATGAGATCCATAAAAAATTAAGGCCAAAAAAGTTCACACTATTTTAACTCAGAAGTATGATTCCTCATATATTGAGTTGTTTTGTAATCATATTTAATGAAAAAGTGTCACGTAACAGTGTGTTATTTACATGTCTATCTAATGAAGTAATAAAACCATCACAACTTAAGTCAGATGTACATATAAAGCATAAAGAAATAAGATAAAAATAAGAAGAATGGAAAGAAATATAATGCTCCAAGGACTTTTTATAGAGTAACATTCTGGATTTCTAAGACTAAAAGTACTATATACAACTATTGAGACATTAGTGAAAGTCATTCAGTATAAAGGCTAAAATTTAAAAGACTGACAAAACTAATTTTTTATGAGGCTGTGAAGCAACTCAAACACTCATGTACTTCTGGTTTAAATTAAAACATTGCAACCTTTTTGCAATGCATCTATCATGGATTGAATTATGTCCCCCCAAAAATGTGTGTATCAATTTGGCTGGGCCATGATTCCCAGAATTGTGTGGTCGGTCTCCATTTTGTGATTGTAATTTTATGTTAAAGAGGATTAGGGTGGGATTGTAACACCACCCTTACCCAGGTCACATCCCTGATCCAATGTAAAGGGAGTTTCCCTGGGGTGTGGCCTGCACCACCATTTATCTCTCGAGATAAAAGGAAAGGGAAGCAAGCAGAAAATTGGAGACCTCATACCATCAAGAAAGCAGTGCCGGGAGTGGAGCGCATCCTTTCTGTGCAAAGAAGCTACTAGTCCTGGAGAACACCAAAGAGAAGAAGGCCGACAGAGAGGAAACGCTTTCCCCTGGAGCTGACGCCCTGAATTTTGACTTTTAGCCTACTTTGACTGTGAGAAAATAAACTTCTCTTCATTAAAACCATCCACTTGTCAGGAGTTCTGGCAAAATGGTGCTCTAGGCAGAAGCACCACACCATCCCTCCACAGCAAAGATCCGAAAAACTAAGCCAAACAGAGAATACAACAATCCTGAAACCCGAAAACATCAAATGAAGAGATAAAGAACTCAGCCAAGCACCAAATGGAGTGAGAAAACTGACAGAGAATGGAGAGC
>NW_004443972.1:10562459-10634030 GCF_000243295.1 Trichechus manatus latirostris
AAAAAAAAAAAGAAGTTCAAAAAAAATAAAAAACCATCTCCTTGTGATACTTCTCTTAGAGCAGCACTAGATGACCAAGACAGCATCTTTGCAATTTCTTAAAAAAGGTAAACGTACATCTACCATACAACACAGCCATTCCACTCCTAGACAAATGAAAATACACATTCATGCAAAGACTTTTAGGGTATATGTTCATGTCAACTTTGTTTGTAATAGCCAAAAACTTACCAACTCAAATGGCCATCATTAAATGAATGGATAAACCCTAAAATTAAGAGGTAGAGAGAGAATTTTCTAGCTCTATCCTCTTAAAAGACCTAGCTAGGCACTGTGGCTAGCCTTTAAGTAATGAAGGGCTAGCATGTAGAGTGAGTTCTTAAAATACCATAATTCACTTGAATAGACAGGGCCCTTAGAGAAAGGGCTAATTCCATGCCTTGGGCAGGAAATGTACAAGATGATGTTGGAAACCTTGTCATGCCAGATGGTAAGGAAGCTATCAGCAATCAACAATTACTAGTGTCATTTCAAATGAAGTCAGGAGCTAAATTACGGACACTTTCACTGTCAAAAAAATGAGGTAATTTGAGCTTCAACAATGATAACATATTGCCACTCATGAATTACATTTATAAGTCTATAATATTTTTATGAAAAATAAAACAATCAGCTTCAGAAGATAATAAGGAATTGATTCATCATCTTGAAAACAGAGAAATAATGAGAAAGGATTAAGTATGTAATCAATCTTTTCTTTAAGAATTATATTACAGTGTAACCAAACATAAGCGTGTCTTCATAAAAAATTCTAATTATTGAAAAGAAATAATAGAATTATAATATCACCATTTCACAATGAAATAAGAAATTTGGACATTAAGTTTCAACATCTTTTAATATTACAAATAGAGAGACAGACATTTTATGTCTTTCATAGTTGTGCCCAACACTATCTTTAGTCTTGCAAAAAAGACAAACTGAGTCTTATTAAATCTCTGGATCCAGCTGATAATTTTCAGAAAATGCAGAGGACCGAGGACCATGTTAAATGCACTATGGAGTGTCCATTAAGCAAAATCCAGACAGGAAGATTCTTTAGGTTTAAATTAAAATATTGAAAATATTAAAATATAAATTTTAAAATTCATCCAGGTCCTTTAAGGGATAAATTGTAAGCAAAAGAGAGAAATAGATGAGGGATAGATTTAATAAGACAAAAAAAAATCTATTTTTTAAAATGAACGTGATTAAGTTGTATTGTCTAGGAATGCAAGTCTGTGTAATAAAAAAAAATTTATAAACAAGGGAATGATTGCTATAAAAATCAGGATAATAGTTGTTTATGAAAGGAGGGAGGAATTTATTATGGGACAGGACACTTTAAGTGCTTCATGGACAGTTGGCAATGTTTTGTTTCTTGAGTTGCTATTGTTGGGGAGAAGAAGGTGAGATGATAAGCGCAAATATAAATTACCAAAAATCTCTTGTTAAAGATAATTATAGCACTTGATGATGAATTCTATGATATAGGGAATCATAAAGTTTCTGAGAGCACAGAAAAAAAATTATTATCTATAAGCTTTGATTTGGGGCTTGAAGAATGAGTAAAAGAAAAGCAGACCAAGCAAAGAAAAAGCATATTAGGCTGAGGAAAGAGCATTCACTTATTCATCCATATTTAAGTGTTTATGAAATACCTACTAACTTCTAGATTTTCTACACTGTACAAATTTAAATATAAATGGAAACATACAGTATATAATCTTTTGTGCTTGACTTTTTCACTCAATATTATGTTTGTGAGACTCGTCTATATTATGGCATATAGTTACAGTTCTGTTTTCATTGCTGGATGACGTTTGTATGCATTGTATAGCACAATATATTTATCTATTTTCCTGTTGTTGGTCATTTGGGGTTATGACTAACGCTGCAGCGAACCTTATTGTAATGTCTTTTGGTACACATTTGCAGGAGTTCCTCTTTGGTATAAACACAGGAATGTAATTCCTGCATGAAAAGTTGTGCGTGGTTCAAAGTTTAACTTGATAATGCCAAACTGTTTTCCAAACTTGTATTAATTTATATTCCCACCAGCCACATATGAGAATTTTTATTGTTCTGACATCTCATTGATATTTAATATTGTGATTCTGTTTAGTTTAAGGCATTTTGACAGGCAAATACTAAGATCGCATTATGGTTTTATTTGCATTTCCCTGATTATTAGTAATAAGACTGGGTGCTTTTTACATGGCTATTAGTTATTTGGTCACTTCTTCTCAGAGAGAGAATCCTGGCGAAGAATTGTTTTGGTGTTGTGAGAAAGATGATGAGCTGTGTTTCAAAGAACCAGTTTGAGTTGCTAGTGGAACATGCAGATAAAGATGTTCAGTACAGTGTTGGAAAGTGGATTGGAGCTTGGGAGAAAAGGCAGAAATGACTCTTAAATTTCAGTCTTTGCAAAAATAGAGAAAAAGTCAAGAACAAAAGTGGAGAGAAGTTAGAAGAGAAATAATTTTACAGAGATAAGAGCAAGGGATGATACAACAAACAGAATTTATGATAGAAAAGATATTAATTAGGTTAACATTAAAGGACCTCAGTCTTATCAGAGAGGAAGTTGATGTGGTCTCATAACCAGAGCCGACCTGTGTCCAGTTGTCATGGATTGAGTTGTGTCCCCCAAAATACGTGTAAACTTGGTTAGGCCATGATTCCCAGTATTGTGTGGTTGTCCTCCATTTTGTGATTGTAATTTTATGTTAAAGAGGATTAGGGTGGGATTGTAACGTCACATCCCTGATCCAATGTAAAGGGAATTTCCCTGGGGTTTGGTCTGCACCACCTTTTATCTTACAAAAGATAAAAGGAAAGCGAAGCAAGAAGCGGGGCTCGGGGCGGGGGGTGGGGGACCTCATACCACCAAGAAAGCAATGCCTGGAGCAGAGCTCGTCCTTTGGACCCAGGGTTCCTGGGTGGAGAAGCTCCTAGTCTAGGGGAAGATTGATGAGAAGGCCGACAGAGAGAGAAAGCCTTCCCCTGGAGCTGATGCCCTGAATTTGGACTTTTAGCTTACTTTATTATGAAGAAATAAATTTCTCTTTGTTAAAGCCACCCACTTGTGATATTTCTGTTACAGCAGCACTAAATGACTAAGACACCAGTGTTCTACAGTCCTTGGGCAAACAAAATCCTTCCTCTGTTACTATATGTGTCAAAGGAAACTTAATTTCTTCCAGATTTTCTTCTCTGAAAACTTGTAGTTCCGAGTCTCAATTGCTATAAATCTAATCCTTTCTGAGGCAGAGTCTCTCTACTCAGCTACGTATATTTACTACTTCCTAGACGTCTGTTAAGGGCTCTATGACCTCTAAGGACCCTGGAGCTCTAAACTTCTATGAACTATGAAATAATTTCCTCATGTGAAATAATCCTTTCCAATACAGGTTTTGTGGACTTATCCTGTGTTCCAATAATTTTCTTCACAGGTTCTATGGACAAAAATTCTCAGAAAGCTTGACATGCCTTAACCAGTACATCCTACAAAAGACCTTTTAAAAATGAACTACATTAAACTCAAAATTATAACTATCTCTCTTTTAGTGATACAGCTAGTGTAGAACAACATCTCAAGGAAAAATACATAACATGAAGTATTCAGTTTTCTCTTAATTCAGAGTGAGCTCTTAAGTTCAGGCTGTAGCAAACATTTCTATATCTTTGAAACAATGGAAGAGATTTTCTTCCCTTCTTTTTCTCTTCCTACAAACAATGTTATAATGAAAAATCAAGTTTAAAAAGAAGGGCTAAGATGAAAAAATATTTATAATATTCAGAAAAGTATGTAGGCTTTTATATTGAGACTGGAAGGCCATATTTAAAAAAGTGTTATATGTTGCAAGGTAACAGTTAAATAATGTTGGTTGAATAAGAAAAATGTATTTTCTGATTTTAAATGCAAGCTAGAATTTAGCAAAAACATTTTAATGCAGGGAATATAAAATTAGGTTAATTTTTTTTAAATGGTGAGACATCAGCAGTAGTTTAATTTGTTCTTAGGGATCATCTTCAGTCATCACCATTATCATTATCATCATCATCATCACCCCATATAGAAGACAGCCAGAATGCAACAAACATAAGCAAGCTATTGGCAGCTCTTGCTTCTCTTGGACTCAGTGGGTTATGGGAGGGAATATAACTAGTATACAGTATATAGAATTATGGAAAAGGATGAAAACAAACAAAAACAAATAGTTGATACAAATACATTTCAGGGAGTAGTAAGTGTTGAAAGAAAACAAAACAGGTGATATGAGAGAGTCTAATGGAGGCAAGGGGTCTGTGGGCTACATTTAGTAGATAGTGAAAGACTCTCTGAGAAAGTGATATTGAAATAATTGTTGCAAATCTCTCAATATGGGTGGAGCTTAACATGTTAGGGAAAGAAATATTGGTGTGTGTGAGAGAGAGAATAGCTAGAGATGAGACAAAGCAGACAGAGACCAGTTCATGGTGGACCTTATAGACCATAATAAAATAATGAATTTAAATTTAAGTGCAACTAGAATCCACTGGAGGGAGTAGTTTAAATGGAAGTATGATATGATCTGATCTACATTAATTGAAAAATCTTGTCTGAAGAGAAGATAATTTAGGGACATAAGAGGAAATGGAAAGTTTGAAGCTAATTCAGAATCCCAGGCAAGTTTGGAGTCAAGTGTAAAAAGTCAATGCAGAGAGAAGTAAACATAAAAAGATATATTTTAGAGGTAGAATAGACAGGACTGGCTAATAGATTAGATGCGAGGAATGACTAAATGTCTGGCTTGAGCTATTGCGTGAATGGTAGTACCATATACTAAGTAGAGGAATGTTTAGGAATGAAGGTGATTTGGGGCAGAAAATAAATCATTTAAGATTATGTTTAGGAATGTATAACAGATGACCCAAAATAATGTTGGTTTAAACAGCCTAGAAATCCATTAATTTCTCTGGTTAGAGGAATATAGAGACATTCTAGAGCTGGTATAGTCACTTCCTTGTGTCATCAAGAACACAGGCTTATTTTATTTGTCTGCCCCACAATTTAAGCCCACGAATGTTAGCCTTAGTGTCTCTCCAGAGTCCAGCGTATCTCGTGGTGTTACAGATTCATCCTCTTTTCAGATTCCCAAACGGGGAAGATTAAAGTAAAAAGAAAAAAAAAAAAGACTAACTCCCAGTTTAGTCAGTTCTTTTTAAGTATTTTCTGAGATGACCCCCTCTTCCCCCCACAAAAAAAATTCTACATTTATCTCATAACATTTATAGCCACATGGCTACACCCGCATTCAGTGAAGACTGGGAAAAGAAGTGTTTTCTTTTGTTTTCCCAGATGGTCCCATTATTCTGGATTATGATACTAAAAAACAAAAGAAGAAAGGATGTATGCTTAGGAAACTCTTAGTCTCTGCCACAGAGAAGATGAAAAATATGTAGGTTATCATATATTGGATATTTTGATCTTGAGGTAAGTACTAAGCATCCAAGCAGAAATACAGCATAGTCCAGGGAGAGAAAATTTAAACCATGAAGTGAAGAAGTCCCATGATTGCTCCAGGAGAATTTCAATATTTACAAGTTGTTCAGAAACCAGCCAAGTAGAGTAAGAAGGGGGCAACATGTGAAGTTAGAGGAACAACAGAAGAGTGTAGTCTCAAAGTTACCAAAAAAGTTTAAGAAAGAGAAATGAATTGACTATGCTGAAAGTTGCTGAGAGGTTAAGTCTGATAATAACAGAAAAATCATTATCAGGCAACATGGAAGTCATTAGTGATTTTATAAAGAGCAGTTTCAGGAGTTTAGACAGGACTGGAGTCCAAACAGAATGGAGAGACTGGGAAATAAGAAATACAGACAACTACCATAGACAATGTTTTAGATGTTTTACTGTGAAGAGAGTAAGGTAGCAAGGGCTTTTTCTTTTTTTTAATGAGATACACTTTCTCATGTTTATAAGTGGATGAGAATTATTAAGGGGAGATGAAAAATATTAAAGATACAGAGAGAGCTCGAATGGAGATGCCCAGATTCCAAGAAGGCACAAAGGGATATAATTCAGAAGACAGTATAGTTCAGAACACAGTAAGAGTGGTTGGCCTTTAACAGGTCCATGGAACTTTATCTGCAATACGAGGAAAGTAGAGAACAAACATAGGTAGACAAGTAGACTGGAGATAAGATGAAATTTCCAACTTTATTTAATGAAATATCAAGTGGAATCTTCAGCTGGGGGTTTGTAAGTGGGAGAGGAAGTGTTTTGAGATATTTCAGAAGAGAAAAGAAAGAATGAAACTGTAATGGCAGAGACCTGGAAAACAGATTTTACTAGGGAAGTATAGCAGGACAAGTATTTAAACAATTTTGATAAAAAATGTTTTAAATAGAGATGTCTCATTTTTATTGCATGCCTTATCAGAAAAATGAGCACTCCCTAATATATTTTTATATAATGGTTAATAAATTATATACTTATATAAATATAATTTGAGCATTACAAAGAAATACAATAAAAAGGAAATGTTTAAACAATGAGAAAATGACAAAATATTTTAAATCTCTTGCTAATCATGTTGACTTGTTATCTTTAAAATCTCATTGTATAATATGCAATAAGAGCCAAGTTAATCTAAAACAAAACTAGATATACACCATATTTAAATAAATTGCTTCTTAACATTACATATTTGGATTAAATTTTTCAGGTTGAATAGCTCACTATTTACTGTTTTTGTTCTAAATTTTAGCTGATAAAGTACCTGTATTAACAGTAGGAAAAGTGTCAGCTTTGTGGATATTTTGATTATTAGCTTGTGTTTGCCTTATTAGTATTATCTTCAACTGATGCTTTCTTTGTTGGAATGTTTTTGAGACACTTGTTCAATTTATGAGGGTTAGTTAAGTAAAACTAGATAATCTAGTCATTGATTCTCATAACCAGGCTCAAAGTACTAAAATGTAGCACTTTACAATAAGCTAAGAACAAACCGATGCTCATTGGGTAGTCCCAATGTTAATCTGTCTACATTGAGATGCTCTTAATCTTCTCTCAGACTTCTTTAATAGAATTTGTGTAACCTAACTGACACGTGGCCCCAGTGAGGGTTCCAGTATCAGTTAGCAAGTTAAATATTCACCACTATATCCATTGCGGTGGAGTCGATTCCGACTCATAGCGACCCTACAGGAGAGAGTAGAACTGTCCCATAGGGTTTCCAAGGAGTAGCTGGTGGATTCGAACTGCCAAACCTTTTGGTTAGCAGCTGTAGCTATATTAAATATTAGTAAAGCTTAATTCTTTCTTATAATCAGATTACAAAATAAATACAAATTAAAGCTCTGATTTTTTTTTTCTTCATCCATAATGGCTCCTCTTGCTCACACTGGAGTTCAGCAAACAAATTGGAGTCCTGTGTTATGAAAAATAAAACGTGTAACTGGGCAAAATGCTATCTTGTGGATAGGGCTTACATTCACTGCTCCTGTTATTGATGGGTATTTGTTTTGGAACTTTTTCAAGGCACTCTCTTCTAAAAGCTAAGTATATCAAAAAAAAAAACCAAACCAGCTGCTATCCAGTCAATTCTGACTCAGAATGATCAATAGGACAGAGTAGAACTGCCCCATAGGGTTTCCAAGGAGCAACTGGTAGATTCCAGTGGCTGATCTTTTGGTTAGCAGCCTGAGCTCCTAACCAACTGCAAACAGTACATTCCCTGGTATTGGGAACTATGATTCCTTCTAAGATAAACCAAAGAATAATGCAAAATACTATTTCAAACACCGGAATAATTACTTCTAGAATTTGTTAATAGATAGAATGAAATGTCATTGCTGTTAAAGAATTTTGCCATTGCTGTTGCCGTTGCCGTTGCCTTCCGGTAGATTCTGACTCATAGTGATCCTATAGGACAGAGTTGAACCGTCCCATGGGGTTTACAAGGAGCAGCTGGTGGATTCGAACTGCTGACCTTTTGGTTAGCAGCCAAGCTAACCGGGACTCCTGTTAAAGAATAATAGCATATAATAACAATAATTCTGTTTTAGCAGCACATTTCACGAAGTCTTTGGTTGAGAAATCCCATTCAAAAGAGATCTAAAGTGGCACTGCCTCTCTTATTATATGTTGTACCTTTTCTTTGCCTTTTTTCCTCTTTATTTTCCACTTATTTTACAGTTTTAAAGGGGTAGTATTCACTTTTGAAATTGTTTTTACACCATTTGAAGTTGTTCAAAGAAAAACATTGTAAAAAATGGACCTGTGAACAGTTCCTTGTGTCACTGTAGTATTCTGTGAGCAATTTCAGTGGTTATTTATGTTCCCTTTAATTGTTGTATACTATAAGAAATTTGACAGAACATTACAAAATGTTCAAGTTAGTTAATCTTTTATAAAGGGTATTTCCCCCCTGCTGTTTCATGATTCTATGATTAGTTAATTTATTCTGTACTTCTATGGAAAAATTCTAAAAGATTTGCTGTATTTTTAGAATAAAAGAGGGAAAGAAAGCTTAACGTGAACAACAGGAGATTAGATGATCACTTCCCAAGGGATGAAGTCAGGCTTCATTTTTGTCAGATTATACCTGATCCTTTAATGACTCTTCTGTGATGGATTTTAATTATGTGTCCCTGAATGAGGAGTTCTAATGCATTTCTGCTGAAAACACTATATACTTTTTTGTAAATATTCTCTGATGACTCTTCTTAGTGCCATCATCAAAGGTCACTGTGCGTGATTAATTACTTTTGTGCGTGGCCTTTCTAACCATGGTCTTGTAACTCCCACCCAGGTGATTATGTGATAGGGTAATTGTAGCCTATCAAGGGGATTGGTCAGTTTTGCCTTAAAGAGAGCAGTTCCAGAGCAGAGAGGAGAAGCCTACCACCACCAAGGAAGGACAGACCAGCAGGAGAGACCCAGAAGCAGGAGACGGTACAGTGGGCTTCCTGGCCCATGGAGAGAGAAAGCTGAGTGCCTTTTTGGGCAGAGTCTGAGGACCAGGGAGAGGCATGCCTGTGCAGCACAGCTGGGGAAAAGCTATCCTGATGGAAGAACTGTATCCTGAGTGTTCTTGAGCCTCAATTGTAACTGTTACTTCCCTAATGAACCCCGTAATTGTGAGTATGGTCTGTGAGTTGTGTGTGGCCACTGCAATGAATTATCGAACCCACTAGAGAGTGCTGTGGGAGGGACAGCTGTTAGAATTGATAGAGATGGTGAGAAAGGAGGCAAGTCTGAACTCTGCCTCATAGGACTCAGCCTTGGGCTGTTGATCTTGGTTCTCCTTCCACCTTGTGAGTTTGGAAGAGGTCAGACACTGCCCCCATACTGTTTTGTACAGTCATACACACACTTTTAGAAGAGAAAAACCCAAATTTTGTGCATATAAATATTTCATTTGACTGATTGTAAGAAAATAAAGGACCTTTTGAAATTCTATTTCTAGAAACAAACGTGACAAAACAGGCAATCAGTGAGCGCTGCCATATGAGAATAAAAAACATATAATGAAATCTCTCAACGCAAAGTCTGCAAATGTTGATGAAAGCACATAAAGGTTTAGTAAGGTGAACTGACTCCCCTAAAAGGTGATACAAAAAGACAAAGTACGAGAACAAAATTTAAGAGACAGGGCATGGTTTATAATGTTAAGTTCTGTCCTAATATGCAATCCATAGATGAGAGTACAAAAGTAATGTCAGGTAATAAGTTATCAAAGAAATAACAAAATTAAATTTCCCAGCAAAGAAGAAAGATATGAGTTTTCAGAGAGACAGGTCCAATCACATTATAAACAGTGTGAGAGAAAATGATACTCACATGTTGGTGAAACTTCAGAACTCTGAGAAATAAGAGGAATTTAAAAAATTGCAGAAAATTTTGTCATTTAAAGAAAAAGGAACATATTTACATCCAAATGCTCAGTATGCAACCTGATTAGACTTACAATCTCCAAAACCTGTCTGATTTACATAATAGGAAATACTCTGGAAATTTAAAAATAAATTTAGGAAGGAAAAGTGTGTGGGCTATGGAAAGTAATTGGCATACATAATATTTTTTTAAAAAAGATGGATGTTACTGCTGAACTCTAGATGATGGTAAATATGTGTATTAAATACTTAAAGGTAATTGAGTAGAAGAATAAAAATAAACATTATTATTTTTAAAACGTTAGTATAAAAAAATAAAACTCGATCAACCTAATAAGTGTAAAGAAAGGAGGAAAATAAAAATAAAATGTGGAATATTGAAAACAAAATTAAAATGAGACAAAAATGCTTATACACTACTTCAAAATATTTAAGCACAGCTTGAGACAATTTCCAAAACAAATTATAAAACACAACTTAAATGAAAAACTAATTCACTTTTCAAAATTTACAGATGATGTAGACAAAAAATGAAAAAAATAGGTAAATAATTCGAGTAACCAATTCATATACTTAATCAACAATAGATCACACCTAAAAATTGACCACAGGATTTGGAAACAAATAAAAATGTAATAAGTTGCATAAAAATATACAATACATAATTATATACTCTGATGTCACACAATAAAAGGAGACTCAATTTTTAAAAAAATCTTATTTTGCAGTATTTGAAGATTATATAAGTCTTATGATAAAAATAAAAATATAAACTACTAACAATAACTAGTTAATCATTATAACACAAGTATAATACAGTCAAATTTGCTTAAAACCGCTAACAAAGAAATTATTTAAAGCAGCCAAAGAAAAAAGATACATGCATATTAAGAAACAAATAAAAGAATGACAGCATACCTCTTGTTGAAAACAATGCAAGACTGAAGATAGTGCAGCAACATCTTTAAAGTACTGAAAGAAAAAAAAATCTGTCGGTCTGAAAATAATCTCAAAAATGAAGGCAAAATACATAAATTTTTAGACATGTAAAAGCATAAGTAATTTATCACCAGCAGATTTGTGGTAATTAAAATAAACATTAAAGGAAGCCCTTCAAGCAGAAGAATACACTTTGTTATCTGAAAACAATGGAATTAAATTACAAATGAATAGCGAAAAGATCTGGAAAATACCCAAATATTTGAAAGTTAAGCAGATTATTTTTAAATAATTCATGGATCAAAGAAAATATTAAATTCACAATGGCATAACACTTCACACCCACTAGGATGGGTATAATTTTTTAAAAAAGGAAAGTAACACTTGTTGACAAGATCGTGAATAAATGGGAACCCTCTTACCCTGCTGCTGGTAATGTTTGCCAATTCCTCAAAAAGGTAAACGTAGAATTACCCTACTAGCAAGCAGTTCCAATTTTTGCTCAAAATAATTGAAAACAAGTGCTCACATACATGTACACACATATTCATACAGCAGTATTCACAATATCTAAAAGGTGGAAATAGCACAAATGTCCATCGGTAGATAAAGGGAAAAATGAATTGTAATGTCTACATACAATCAAATATTTTTCAGCCATAAAATGAAATGAAGTACTGATATATGCTACAACATGGATGAACCTTGAAAACATTATACTGAGCGAAAGAAACTACACACAAAAGATCACATATGATTCCATTAATATAAAGTATCCATAATAGATACCCCACGCATCTGTCAGTTTATCATACTGTGGTGGCTTACATCTTGCTGTTATACTAGAAGCTATTCCACCAGTATTCAAATTCCAGCAGGGTCACCCATAGCAGACAAGTTTCAGCTAAGTTTCCAGACTAAGAGAATAGGAAGAAGGACCTGGAGATCTACTTCTGAAAAAAATTAACCAGTGAAAACTTTATGAATAGCAGTGGAACATTTTCTGTTACAGTGCTAGAAGATAAGCCCCTCGGGTTGGAAGGAGCTCAAAATATGACTGAGGAAGAGCTGCCTCCTCAAAATAAAGTCAACCTTAATGATGTGGATAGAGTAAAGTTGTGGGGACTTTCATTTGCTGATGTGGCACTACTCAAAATGAGACGAAACAGCTGTAAACATCCATTATTAATTGGAATATGGAATGTATGAAGTATGAATCTAGGAAAATTGGAAGTCATCAAAAATGAAATGAAACTCATAAAGATCAATATCCTAGGCATTAGTGTCCTGAAATGGGCTAGTATTGGCCATTTTGAAAAGGACAATTATACAGTCTATTATGTCAGGAATGACAAATTGAAGAGGAATGATGTTGTATTTATTGTCAAAAGAACATTTCAAGATCTATCCTTGAAGTACAACACTGTCAATGATAGGATAATATCCGTAAGCCTACAAGAACAACCAGTTAATATGACAATTATTCAAATTTACCCACCAACCACTAAGGCCAAAGATGAAGAAACTGAAGTTTTTTACCAACTTCTACAGTCTGAAATTGAGCAAACATGCAATCAAGATGCGTTGATAATTACTGGTGATTGGAAATCAAAACTTGGAAACCAAGAAGAAGGATCAGTAGTTGAAAAATATGGCCTTTACGGTAAAAATGATGCTGGAGATCACATGACAGAATTTTGCAAGACCAATGACATCTTCATTGCAAATACCTTTTTTCAACAACATAAACGGTGACAATACCCATGGACCTTGCTGGATGGAATACACAGGAATCAAACTGACTATATCTGTGGAAAGAGATGATAGAAAAGCTCCATACCATCAGTCAGAACAAGTCCAGGGGCCAACTGCAGAACAGACCATCAATTGCTAATATATAACTTCAGTTGAAGCTAAAGAAAATTAAAACAAGCTCATGACTGCCAAAGTATGACCTTGAGTATGTCCTACCTAAATTTAGAGACTATCTCAAGGAAAGATTTGATACATTGAACACTAATGACCGAAGGCCAGACGAGTTGTGGAATGACATTAAGAACATCATACATGAAGAAAGCAAGAGGTCATTAAAAAGACAAGAAAGAAAGAAAAGACCAAAGTGAATGTCAGAAGAGACTCTGAAACTTGCTCTTGAACGTCTAATAGCTAAAGCAAAAGGAAGAAATGATGAAGTAAAAGAGATGAACAGAAGATTTCAAAGGGCAGCACGAGAAGACAAAATAAAGTATTATAATGACATGTGCAAAGACCTGGAGTTAGAAAACCAAAACAGAAGAACATGCTAAGCATTTTTCAAGCTGAAAGAACTGAAGGAAATACTCAAGCCTCGAGTTGCAATATTGAAAGATTCTATGGGCAAAATATTGAACGGCGCAGGAAGCATCAAAAGAAGATGGAAGGAATCCACAGAGTCATTGTACCAAAAAGAACTGGTCAACATTCAAACATTTCAGGAGGTAGCATATGATCAAAAACTGATGACACTGAAGGAGTAAGTCCAAGCTGCTCTGAAGGCAATGGTGAAAAACAAGGCTTCAGGAATTGATGAAATACCAATTGAGATGTTTCAGCAAAAGGATGCAGCACTGGAAATACTCACTTGTATATGCCAAGAAATTTGGAAGACAGCTGCCTGGCCAATTAACAAGAAGGGATCCATATTTATGCCTATTCCAAAGAAATATGGAAATTATCAAGCAATATCATTAATATCACACACAAATAAAATTTTTCTGAAGAGTATTCAAAAGCAGTTGCAGCAGTAAATCGACAGGGAACTGATAGAAATTCAAGCCAGATTCAGAAGAAGATGTGGAACAAGGGATATCATTGCTGATGTCAGATGGATCCTGGCTGAAAGCAGAGAATACCAGAAAGATTTTTACCTGTGTTTCAGTGAATATGCAAAGGCATTCAACTGTGTGAATCGTAACAAATTATGGATAACATTGCAAAGAATGGGAATTCCAGAATACTTAATTGTGCTTATAAGGAACCTGCACATAGACCAAGAGGCAGTGGTTTGAACAGAACAAGAGAATACTGCATGATTTAAAGTCAGGAAAGGTGTGCATCAGGGTTGTATCGTTTTACCATACTTATTCATTCTGTATGCTCAGCAAATAATCCAGGAAGTTGGACTATATGAAGAAGAAACTGGCAACAGAATTGGAGGAAGACTCATTAACAACTTATGACATGCAGATAACACAACCTTGCTTACTAAAAGTGAAGAGTTGTTGAAGCACTTACTGATGAAGATCAAAGAGTACAGCCTTCAGTATGGATTACACTTCAGTATAAAGAAAACAAAAATCCTCACAACTGGACCAATAAGCAACATCATGATAAATGGAGAACAGATTGAAGTTGTCAAGGATTTCATTTTGCTTGGATCCACAATCAACACCCATGGAAGCAGCAGTCAAGAAATGAAAAGATGCATTTTTTTAGGCAAATCTGCTGCAAAAGACCTCCTTAAAGTTTTAAAAAGCAAAGATGTCACCTTAAGAGCTAAGGTGCATGTCATGGATTGAATTGTGTCCCCCAAAAATATCAGTTTGGCTAGGCCATAATTCCCAGTATTGTGTGATTGGTCACCATTTTGTCATCTGATAGGATTTTCCTATGGGTTGTAAATCATACCTCTATTATATTAATGAGGTGGGATAGGCGGCAGTTATATGAATAAGGCAGGACTCAATCTACAAAATTCAATTATGTCTTGAGCCAATCTCTTCTGAGATATAAAAGACAGAAATGAGAAGAGAGACAAGGGGGATCTCACACCACCAAAAAAATAGCACCAGGAGTAGAGCATGTCATTTGGACCCGAGGTTCCTGCACTGAGATGCTCCTAGTTCAGGGGAAGATTGATGAGAAGGACCTTTCTCCAGAGCTGTCATTCTCCAGAGCTGAATTTGGACTTCTAGCCTACTAGACTGTGAGTGAATAAACTTCTGTTTGTTGAAACTATCCTCTTGTGGTATTTCTGTTATAGTAGCCCTAGATAACTAAGACAGAATTTGGTACTGAGAGAGTGGGACACTGCTCTAACAGATACCTAAAATGTGGAATCAGTTTTGAAACTGTGAATGGATAGAGGACTCAGAAGGAAGGAGAGCTTGTAACAGTGGAGACCATATAGATGGTGAGAAGCAGCAGCAGATAACCTGCAGCAGCAGAACGAGGAGACCAGTGCCAGACAGCACTAGAGCCAACCTGTGGAGTGAGAGAGCCGAGTGCCTTTGCGCAGGAGGTTTCCTGGTGGAGTGGGGTGCCTCTGGGCACTTATCAGAGGAGCTAGGCTTGCCAATCCATGGAGTAAGAGAGCTGAGTGCCTTCTGGCTGAAGTTTACTGGCAAAGTGGGGTGTCTCCAGGCACTTATTGGTGGAGCTACAAAGCTTTGAAACACTTGCCCCAGCAGGCCAAGGAACCAGGAAGCAAAAGCTGAAGAGACAAGGAACACAGGAAGCTGAGCTGCCTCAGTCTCAAAAGGTATGGCCATGATCTCTGGGGTTTCAAATTGTGGAGTCATGGACTCTCAGGTTTCTAAGGGTGGAGTCGCCATTCAGATGGAGTAGGAAAGTGGTGCACCTAAAGCCGAGGGAATGGAGTTGCTGTTTCAGTGGGCCTGGAAGACGTTGCTGAAGCCCAGAGCCAAGGGGCCTCTGCTCAGAATCCAGAGAGTGTGGCCGATACCTAGAGTCTGGAGGGTAGGGCCATTGTGTAAATGGTCTCAGAGAACAGAAGATTATTTTGAAACCTTGAGGGCTAATGTAATGTGTTCTGCTGACTTGCTTGGTGCCTGTTATCCCTCCTTTCCCTCCAGTTTCTCCCATTTGTAATGGAAATGCTTGCTTGTGCCTGTTCCACCATTGTATTTTGGAAGCAGATAACTTGTTTTCTAGATTTCACAGATGAAGAGGAATTTTTGGATTTTGGACCTGGAGTTGATTTAAAACTTTGCTATGACATGATGAGGTGAATATGTTTTACATGTGGCAAGGGCATGAATTTTGGGGAGTCAGAGGGTAGATAGAACATCATGGATTGAATAGTGTTCCCCAAAAATATGTGTATCAATTTGGCTAGGCCATGATTCCCAATATTGTGTGACAGGCCACAGTTTTGTTATCTGATGTGATTTTCCTATGTATTGTAAATCCTATCACTATGATGTTAATGAGACGGATTAGTGGCTGTTACACTATGAGATATACAAGATTATATTGTGTTTTAAGCCAATGTCTCTTGATATATAAAAGAAAGAAGCAAGAAGAGAAGCATGGGGACCTCATACCACCAAGAGAGCAGTGCCGGGAGCAGAGCATATCCTTTGGACCTGGGGTTCCTGTGAGGAGAAGCTCCTAGTCCAGGGGAAGATTGATGAGAAGGACCTTCCTTGAGAGCCCACAGAGAGAGAAAGGCTTCCCTTGGAGCTAAAGCTCTGAATTTGGACTTCTAGCCTACTAGACTGTGAGAAAATAAATTTCTGTTTGTTAAAGTCATCCATTTGTGCTATTTCTGGTATAGCAGCACTAGGTAACTAACACATATTATAACCAGTTTTACATCAGTATATTCAACAACTTCGATAATCTGTTTAAATAGAAATACACAAACTTCCACAGTTCACATAAGAATAGTCTGTTGCCTACTAACGAAATTGAAATTTTATTTAAAAATTCCTCACAGAGAATACTCCAGGCCTAGATTATTTCACTGTTGAATTCTGCAAAACATTTAAAGAAAAAATAATGCCATACTCAAACTTTCAAGAATTTGAAGACGATGGAATACTTCCCAACTCATTCTATAAGATAAACATTATCCTAATACTAAAACTAGATAAAAATATTACAAGCAGACTACAGATCAATATGCCTCATGAACGTAGATGTAAAAAAAAAAAAAATTCTTAAAAAACCATAGCTAACCTAACAATACACAAAAAGGAAAATACATCATGACCACGTGGAGTTTATGTTGAGAATGGAAGTCTAGTTCAATATATAATGAGAAATAAATGCAATTAGCTACATAAATAGGTGGAAGATGAAATAAATTTATCTGTCGCTTAATAGAAATAAAAAAAAATTGACAAAATTCAACATCCATTAATGATGAAAGTTCTCAGCAAACTATGTATGGAAGGAACTTAACCTATAAAAGGAATCTAGGGAAAACATAGAGCTAACGTTACACTTAACGGTAAAAGACTGAATTCTTTCCCCCAAGATTAAGAGTAATGCAAGGAATCTACTCTCACTTCTCCTTTGTATTGTACTAGAGGTTCTAGCCAATGCAATAAGGAAATATAAAGAAATATAAGATAACCATATTGGAAGGGAAGAAGCAAAGTACCTTTTTTCACAGAAAAAAAAATGATTATCTCACGTAGAAAATTCTATGGAATCTATAAAAAAAGCTAGTATAACTAATAAGTGAATTGAGAGAATTGCTGTGTAAAAGACTAATATAAAAAAAAAAAGCAACCACAAATACTAGCTTCACATTTTGATATTTTTGTTTAATAAATGTTTCTATGATTTTGTAACAATACTTTTTGACCTACCCTCGTACATCCTAAATCAATAATCATTTCATGTTTCAATGTTTTCAGTAGATTGATGCAGGAGTATGGGAACCAAGAGGTGGAAATAGAAGTAAATCTATTTATCATCATTTACAGTGATTGCTTCTGAGAATTTATACTTCCCTTTCCACAACTCTATACTCTTTGGTCTAGAAGTCGTGGTTCTCAGAGAGAAAATACTTCCACCAGAGGACACTATACAAGACCATTAAGTTTAAGCTAAGACTGCAGCTCTTTTTGGGCTTCTTGTGCCAAGAGAACATGGATGAGAAATTAAGTTAACATATAGGCCAGGTGAATTGACCCCAAGTATCAAGAGGAAATAGGGCCACTGTTAATGACAGGGAAAAGGAAGACTATGTTTGGCAACCACACAATATGGTGCCCCTTGCTACTCTCTTGCATAATTTTGATAGCAACAACAGACTGAGAGGAGCATGGTGACCAAAGTCTCAGATCTTCACTATGTAAGCCATATAGACCAGCAGAGGTGCTAGCTAAGGGTAAGAGAAATCTAAAATAGGTATAAACCAAAAAAAAAAAAAAAACCCAAACCCATTGCCATCGAGTCAATTCCGACTCAGTGATCCTGTAGGACAGAGTAGAACTGCCCCATACAGTTTCCAAGGAGTGGCTGCTGGATTCGAGCTGCTGACCTTTTGGTTACCAGCCCGATGCTTAACCACTGCGGCCACCAGGGCTCCAAAATAAGTATAAAACCAAAAAAACCAAACTCGTTGCCATCAAGTCAATTCTGACTCATAAAGACTGTCTTAGTCATCCAGTGCTGCTACAACAGAAATACCACAAGTGGACGGCTTTAACAAAGAGAAGTTTATTTCCTCACAGTTAAAGTAGGCTAAAAGTCCAAATTCAGGGCATCAGCTCCAGGGGAAGGCTTTTCCTTTCTGTCGGCCTTCTTCTCTTCAGTGTTCCCCCAGACTAGGAGCTTCTCTGTACAGGGACCCCGGTCCAAAGGACGCAATCTGCTCCTGGCACTGCTTTCTTGATGGTATGCGGTCCCCCTGTCCTACCGCTCACTTCTGTCTTTTATATCTCAGGAGATAGCCTCAGGACACAATCTAGTCTTGTAAATTGAGTCGTGCCTCACTAACACAGCTGCCGCCCATCCTCTCTCATTAACATCATAGAGGCAGGATTTACCACACATGGAAAATCACACAGTACCAGGAATTATGGACCAGCCAAACTGATACACACATTTTTGGGGGGACATAATTTAATCCATGACACAGACCCTATAGGACAGTGTAGATCTGCCCCATTGGGTTTCCAAGGAGCGGCTGGTGGATTTGAACTGCCAGCCTTTTGGTTAGCAGCTGAGCTCTTAACCACTACACCACCAGGGCTCCTACCATAGGCATAGAGGTTAGGATTTACAACACCTGTTTTCAATCCATAACAGAGTCCAACTAGAAACCCAGAGAAACAGTTTTCAGCTGAAGTAAACTTTCTATACAAAGTAAATAAAAAAGAAGAACAGGGCAAGTGTTTGTTTATAGCAAATGCTGTGGTGTTTCACCTAGATCCGACTTTCGTAATTAAGGCTCTTACTCCCCCAGCTGCTGGAAAGTTTCTACTGCTGAAGCCTTCTACAGGAATTGCCCTTGACTGAAGACAGCTATCTCACCCAAGGTTATGCCCCCTCTTCTGAACATCCTGCATTCAGTAACTTGTCACTGCAGGGATATAGGCACTCTTGCCTCAATTTGGGTAAACCTTGAAGGTCTATTCTAGCTTCTAAATTTTCCGTAGGTTTTAGATTCAGCTAAAGCCTTTTTGTCAAAATCTATCACAGTTCAATTTCCATCTGGCCAATTATGCTTTCCTTTCTCTCTTAAAGCTACATACCTGAAACAGCTCTAAATCTCCTACATGCAATGCGACTTAATATACTAGATCAGGAAACAAAACATTACCAGCACCTCAGATGTATTCACAGTGTCCACTCCCCGTCCATCATCATCACCTTAGATGGGTTTTACTTGTTTATGAACTTTATAACAAAATTATAATGAATGTATTTTTGCCTGGACGTTTGTGCTCAATATTATGATTTTGAAGTTTATCCATGTTGTAGCATGTAGCAGTAATTTTCTCTAATATTTAATATCCCATTGTATGAGTATACCATGATATATTTTCACTGTTGATAAATATTTAAATTGTTTTCAATTTGGGCCTATTATAACGGAGCTACTACCATGAACATTCTTCTGCCTTTTGGTGCATATATGTATGTATATGTATGCATTTCTATTAGGTATGTAGCTAGGAATAAATTATCTTGGTCAGAGGATATGCATTTGTTTACCTTCGGAAATAATGTCAAACAATTTTCCAAAGTGATTATACAAATATTCACCCATGCCCAGCAATATAAGAGAATATGTTTTTCTCCATCCTTGCCAAAACTTGGTATAATGAGCCTTCTTAATTTTACCCATTCTAGTGTGTGTTGTGATATTTCCTTAAAGCCTCAACAATTCCTCTATTATGAACTGCCTGTGCTAGTGTTGTCCCACTTTTTTTTTTTTTTTTTAGGGTGTTTGTCTTTCTTATGGATTTTAGGAGTATTCTACATAATCTGGAGCCCTAGTTGCACAGTGGTTAAGACCTCTGGTTGAATCCACCAGCTGTTCCTTGGAAACCCTATGGGGCAGTTTTACTCCATCCTATAGGGTCACTATGAGTCAGAATCGACTTGATGGCAATGGGTTTTGGTTTTATATAATCTAGACACAAGGATTTGTTGATCATAGTTATCTCAAATATCTTTTCTCTGCCTTTTCACTCTCTTAATGGTATCTTTAGATTAACAGAAATGCCTTAAAATAGTTCATTTATCCATCTTTTTTTTATTATACTTTAGAAGGTTTACAGAACAAACTAGCTTCTCATTCAACAGTTAGTACACATAATGTTTTATGACAATGGTTAACAACCCCGTGACATGCCAACACTCTCCCTTCTGGACCTTGGGTTCCCTATTACCTGCTTTCCTGTCCCCTCCTGCCTTCTAGTCCTTCTCCCTGAGGGTTGTGCCCCTTCAGTCTTGTTTTGTTTTACTGGTCTGTCTAATTTTTGACTGAAGGGTGAACCTTGGGAGTGACATCATTACTGAGCTAAAAGGGTATCTGGGGACCATACTCTCGGGGTTTCTCCAGTCTCTGTCAGGTAAGTCTAGTCTTTTTTTGTGAGTTAGAATTTTGTTCTACATTTTTCTCCAGCTCTGTCTGGGACCCTCTGTTTCGATCCCTGTCAGAGCAGTCTGTGGTTGTAGCTGGGCACCATCTAGTTATACTGGACTCAGTCTGGTAGAGGCGTTGGTAGATGTGGTCCATTACTCTTTTGGACTAATCTTTCCTTTGTATCTTTAGTTTTCTTCATTCTCCCTTGCTCCTGAAGGGGTGAGAATGGTGTAGTATCTTAGATGGCTGCTCACAGGCTTTTAAGACCTCAGATGCTACTCACCAAAGTAGAATGTACAAGATTTTCTTTATAAACTGTGTTATGCTGATTGAGCTAGATGTTCCCTGAGACCATGGTCACCACAGCCCTCAGCCCAGCAATTCAGTCCCTTAGGGAGTTTGGATGTATCTGTAGAGCTTCCATTACTTTGCCGTGTACAAGTCGTGCTGGCTTCCCCAGTATTGTGTACCCTTACCCTTCACTGAAGTTACCACTTAACCATTGTCTATTTAGTGTTTTTCCATCCCCATCCCTCCCTCCCTCATAACCATCAAAGATTATTTCTTTTTGTGTGTAAACCTTTTCATGAGTTTTTATAGTAGTGGTCTCATACAATATTTGTCCTTTTGCGATTGACTTATTTCACTCGGCATAATGCCCTCCAGTTTCATCCATGTCATGAGATGCTTCACAGATTCATCATTGTTCTTTATCATTGCATAATAGTCCGTTGTGTGTATGTACCATAGTTTGTTTATGCTTTCATCTGTTGATGGGTATCTAGGTTGTTTCCATCTCTTTGCTATTGTGAACAATGCTGTAATGAACATGGGTGTGCATATGTCTATTCGTGTGATGGCTCTTATTTCTCTAGGATATATTCCTTCGAGTGAGCTTGCTGGATCATGTGGTATTTCTATTTCTAGCTTTCTAAGGAAGCACCATATCATTTTCCAAAATGGTTGCATCATTTTGCAGTCCCACTAACAGTGCATAAGAGTTCTGATCTCCCCACAGCCTCTCCAACATTTGTTATTTCCAGTTTTTTTGATTCGTGCCAGTAATGCCGGGGTGAGATGGTATCTCTTTGTGGTTTCGATTTACATTTCTCTAATGGCTAGTGGTCTCGAGCACTTTCTCATGTGTCTGTTGGCCACATGAATGTCTTGTTTGGTGAAGTGTCTGTTCATTTCCTTTGCCGATTTTTTAATTGGATTATTTGTCTTTTGTTGTAGAGGTATTGGATTTTCTTGTAGATTTTAGAGATTAGACCTTTGATTTGTAATAGCAAAAAATTTTTTCCCAGTCTGTAGGTTCTCTTTTTACTCTTTTGGTGAAGTCTTTTGATGAGCATAAGTGTATCATTTTTTAGAAGATCCCAGTTATCTAGCTTATCTTCTGGAGTTTGTGTGTTGTTGGTTATGGTTTGTATCCTGTTAATGCCATGTATTAGGCCCTCTAGTGTTGATCCTATTTTTTCTTCTATAAACTTTATACTTTTGGGCTTTACATTTAAGTTTTTGATCCATTTTTGTCTGCTTTTTGTTTCAACTCTTGGATAGTTCTGAATATTAGAGATTTGAATTCCCTATCAGGTAGTTCTAGTGCCTTTTCTTCTACTGGAATGTCTTCTGGTGTTTTAATTGTGACATCTACTGGAACCATCCTGTCCGGTTTTTTTATATGTTTTGATATTGTCTGCTGTCTTCAGGACACACAATAGTTATTTTCTTCATTTATTGACTGTAGATTTGTTTGTTTCATCCTGTTTTTTTGTTTTATTTGGTTATGTCTGAGCAGGCAGCCTGTGCATTCTTTGTTGTTTGCTCGTCTGTGGGCACAATACTTCTCACCTCTTTGTGCAATTGGCAGAGCCAGTTACTCAGCTATGGTGCAGCAGGGTAGGTCCATCTGAAGGGAAGGGGCTGGAATGGGTTATTTGTGGCATGTACCAGGGCCAACAGGGCAGGCTGGGAATTAGTGCAGGGCAGGTTCTGGTAGGCCATGCCTGTGCTGCTCGGGGGTATGCTATTCAGCACACGGTGCAGGTACGCTGGAAGGAGGCGGGAGACTGTGATGTGTGGAGCTAAGATGAGTATGGGAAAGAAGAGAGAGAGGAGAGAGAAACAGAGCCAAAAACAAACAAGCAAAAAAGAGTGCTAAGGGAGCTTTCTGTTGGAGTAGAGAGATGAGAAACTGAGAAATGGAGGAAAACAAAAAGAAAAAGAGAAAAAGAAAAAATAATAAATAAAAATTAGAAAAAAGAAAAGCCCCCAGGGATCCCACTGGTGTGGCTGCAAAGAGTGGGAAGTGGCTCCCAGGCCTCAAAGTACAGCCTGGCTAGAAGGGGTAGAGATGTCACACAGTGCCAGGTATTCAGGAGACAGGAAAAGAAGGTAAGTATAGATAGACGAGAAACTAAGAAATGAAGAAAGACAAAAAGGAAAAAAGAGAAAAGAAAAAGAAAAAAGAATGCCCCCAGGGATCCCACCAGCGTAGCTGTGCAGACCAGAGAAGTGGTTCCCAAACCTCTCAGTGCAGCCAGGCTAGAAGGGGCTCCCAAGCTGAGAAAAGAAAAAGAAAACAGAACAGAACAGAACAAAACAAAAGACCCCAGGATCTCACCAGTGTGGTGGAGTGGGCTGGGGAAATAGTTCCCCAGTCGAGCGGCACCTCACAGCCTTTCAAGAAGCAAAGATGGAACACGGAGCCAGGTGTTTGAGAGAAAGGAGGGCGAGGTGGCGAGAGGCACAGAAGAAACCAAAAGAAGCTGAAAAAAGCAATACCAGCAACAAATAAATGGCACTCAGGGAGCTGGCCAGTGTGGGAGGGGCAAATTCAAGGGGAACGGACCCTGCACTTCCTGGCCAGCTGAGCAACTGCAGCCAGCTATAAAACAGCAGAGGTCGAGCAGCGGAGAGAAGGATGGGGGCAGGTGGGAAAACATATACTGCTGGTTACCAGATGCTCTGTCTCCTGCTGGGAGTTCTGTGAAGCTGTTTTTCTGTACTTCCTGTCTTCTGATCTCCGACAGGAGTCCAAGATGGCAGATCCGTGCTGCATTAGCTGATAAGGGACCTCCGCACATACCTCTCCTCACTTTCTTTTCTCTGTCAGTCTCTTATTCCATTCAGTGCTTGGCTGAGTTCTTTTTCTCTTCATTTGATGCTTAGGGTTCCAGGATTGATAATTGTCTCTGTTTTAGTTTTTTGGTCTTTGCTGTGGAGGGATGACTTGGTGCTTCTGTCTATAGCACTATGTTGGCTCCTTATCCAATTTCTCAATCTTTTTTATGGTTAGTGGTGTTTTAACCTAGTTTATTCCTCTAGTTCATGAAGATATTTCATTTTATTATTTTTTAGAAGCTTTCTTGGTATATCCTAGAAATTTAGACTTCCAAACCATCTGAAATTTATTTTTTGTTTGGTGTGAAGTTGCGCTAAGATTTATTATCTTCACATTGTTGTTATTGTTGTTGTTAGTTGCTGTCGAGTCCGTTCTGACTCATGAGGACACTATGGGTACAGAGTAGAAATGTTCTGTAGGGTTTTCAAGGTTGTGACCTTTCATAATCATATCACTAGGCCTGTCTTCCAAGGTGCCTCTGGGCAAGTTGGTACTGCCAACTTTCAGCTAGTAGACAACTGCTTATTAAATTAACCTTGAACCTTTTATAGAAAAGACTAACTATACCTCACTGCAATTTAATTTTTTCACAAATCAAGTGATCATATATATAAGTGTCTGTTTCTGGTCTCTTTAATCTCTTTGATTGGCCTATTTGTCCCTGCTTGTATTTGTGGCTTATTTGTCTCTTCTTGTATCTATATCAACTGTTTAAATTACTATATCTTATAAGTCTTAATATCTTGTAGTGTAACTCCTCCAACTTATTCATTCATTGACTAAGGCAAATGTTAAACAGATGGAGCTGAAATTAAAGATATATCTCATTTGATTTTGAACTTTCAGAGTTTTAACATCAAATTAGCATTGCAAGTGAAATCTATTTGCAAATCAAAATGGCTTGGCAACATGGCAGACAAGTGAGTAAAACCCTTCCCAGTCCAGCTCACTTAAAAATGCTGAGGAAAATAATTACAATGTTTTCACTGGATTTTTGAGCTAATAAGAAAGCTTATGAATTACTCAAAAGCCAGGAATGACAAGGAAGAATTGACAATGACAAGTCCACTGTAACTTAAAAAAAAAAAAAAAAAAAAAAAAAACCAAACCCGTTGCCGTTGAGTTGATTCCCACTAATAATGTTCGTCACGGGCGTTTTTGTCTATTCCTGCATCTTAGAGCTAGAAGCCTTGGTCTTCAGGGCCTCTTAAGGAAAAGAAGACAAAGCCTGGAACAGAAACTAAAAGGGTTTTCTAATTTGAGACATAATTCCATAAAGACAGTATTTTGAAGACAATATCTCGGTGAGTAAGCTGGGAAAAATGAATAATAAAGCCAATCCAAATAATGTGTTAGTGTAGATATTTGACTGTCTACATTTTGGCTTTTGGAAGAACAGAAAATACAATTTAAACAAATTTCCCTGAGAATCCCTAACCACAAGTCTCTAATCAACTAGGTTCAATATTGGATTTCACACAGGCAAAAAGAAATTAGTTTAAAGGAATTCAAATTTGTTCATGAATTCTGAACTTATACTTTTATATAGAATAAAATAAAACCTTTGCAAGTGTATAATTTCTTAAGCTTTTTTTACAGTGCAAAAATGTAAAATGTAAAAAACATTGTAATAATGGCGTGGCAGGGGTGTCTGACCACCTCTCTCTTCACAAGGGGGAAGGAGAATCAAGGCCAACAGTCCAAGGCTGCTTCCTATGAGGCGGGAGTCAGACATGCCTTCTTTCTCCAACGTTTTTACCAGTTTTAACACCAGCTGTCCCTCCCGTGGCACTCTCTGCTGCATTCAATAATTGTTCCAATGGCCACACAGAACTCATAGGCAATACTTACAGTTATGGGGTTTATTAGGGAAGTAACAGGTTACAATTTAGGATCAGAAACAACTCAGGATACAGTTCTTTGGTCAGGACAACTTCTCAGCTGTGCCCACAGGCAGGTCTCTTCCTGGCCTTCAGCCTTTCTAAGCCCCTCAGCCCCTCAGCCTCTCAGGCCTTTTGGGCTGGCCCAGCCTCTGCTCTGTTATGGCAAGTATTACAAAGCTCTTTAGCGCCCCTGATGAGTGCCTGGAGGCATTCCACTCCACCAGGAAGCCTCCTCCCCAAAGGTGCTCAGCTTCCTCTCTCTGTTGGCCGGGAAGTCCACCGCACCATCTCCTGTTGGTCTTCTGGTTCTGCTGCCTCTGTTGCCTCTGTTTCTCTGTCACTGCTGCTTGCTGTCTCTGGTGTTACAGCTCTGTCTCTCTTTCCTGGGTCTAGGAGGTTGTCAGTGTAGGGATCCTGGGTCCAAAGGACATGATCTGTTCCCATCTCTTCTTTCTTGGTGGTAGTGGGGTTCCCCCTTGCTGCCTCTGGGGTGGCTCATTTTAAGCCTAGAAGGATGATAAAACTGATCAGTCCCATCTTATTAGGGTTCCATACACCTTATTTGCATGGTGCCACCCCTACAAGGGTGTCATGAGACTTATTTGTATTATTAGCAAGATGTTCATTGTCCTTGGTGGGCCACAAGAACCTTATTTGCATAGTCCCACCCAATCTTTCGGTGGCAGTTACAAGACCATGGCTAGAAAGGCCATATAAAAGCGACCCATTGAACTGCAAACATTTTCAACCTTAAATTTCCTTCATGCCACTTTTCTGGCAACTCCTATCCCTGACCACTACTTTCTGTCAATACAGATTAGTTTTGCCTGTTACATAAATTCATATAAATTGAATCATAGAGCATGTACTAATTTTGTTTTTATGTCCTCTTTTAATCAGTATTTTTGAGATTCATCCATGTGGTTAAGTACATCAGTCATTGGTTGTTTTATACTACCAAATTGCTTTTTGTTTTATAGCTATAACCATTTGCCTATTGAGAGAAATTCATGTACAAGTCTTCTGTGAACATGTGTATTTATTTGCTTGGGATAAAATTTTTAGCAATGTAATTGCTAAGTACATGATAAGCATATGTTCAACCATATTAAAAACTGCTCTACAAAGTGGTTGCGCCACTCTTAACAATCCCAGTGGGAATGTATTAGAGTTCCGGTTGCTCCACTTTTTTGCCAACACTTGGAATAAGCATTTTTTAAGCCAGTATTTAGTGCTATATCATCGTGATTTTAGCTTGCACTTCTGGGATGACTATTGACATATGCTTTCTATGTGCTTAGTGTATACACATGCATATATGTGTGTCTCCAAATATCTTGTCAAATATTTTGCCTTTTTTTATTGAGTGTTTGTTTTCTAGGTATTTAATCGAGTTGCAATCATTCTTTATATATTCTGAAAACAAGTCCTTTGGAAGATACAACTATTGTAAATTTTTGTCTACCAGTCAGTCACTTTCATTTCAAATGACTTTTATTCCCTTATTTGTGTCTTTAAAGGTTAGAATATATTCATCTAGATTAATTTAGAGTATTTCATTATTAATTATTTTTGTCCCATCAAAAATGTCCCGTCTACCCCAACATCATAAAGACTGTCTCCTACATTTTCCTATAGAAGTTTTATCATTTAATTTCTTAAGTTTAGATTTGTAATCCATTTCACATTAACTTCTGTGTATACTGTGAGGCCAAGGTTGAGGTTCATTTTTTAAAAATCTAAATATGCAACTCTTTTAGTATAACCAGTTGAAAACATTTTTACTTTTTTCACTGGATTGCCTAGACACCTTTGTTGAAAATCTATTAACCATATATACATCGGTTTATCTATTTTGGGATTATCTATTCTAGTCCACTGATTTATATATATATATACACACACACATATATCTTTAAACAAAAGGGAAGAACACACTCAGCATTTCTCAAGCTGAAAGAACTGAAGAAAAGTTCAAGCCTCAAGTTAAATATTGAAGGATTCTACAGGGGAAATATTAAACAATGCAGAAAGCATCGAAAGAGCATGGAAGTAATACACAAAGTTACGGTACCAGAGGTAGCATATGATCAAGAACCGATGGTATTGAAGAAGAGGTCCAAGGTGCACTGAAGGCACTGTCGAAAAACTAGGCTCCAGGAATTGAAGGAATACCAACTGAGATGTTCAACAAACAGATGCAGTGCTGGAAGTGCTCACTCATTTATGTCAAGAAATTTGGAAGACAGCTACCTGGCCCACAGACTAGAAGAGATCTGTATCTGTGCCAATTTCAAAGAAAGGCATTCCAACAGAATGTGGAAATATCATTAATATAACACATAAGTAAAATTTTGCTGAAGATCATTCAAAAGCAGTTGCAGCAATACATCGACAAGGAACTGCCAGAAATTCAAGTCAGATTCAGAAGAGGATGTGGAACAAGAGATATTATTGCTGATGTCAGATGGATCCTGGCTGACAGCAAAGAATACCAGAAAGATATTTATTTGTGTTTTATTGACTATGCAGAGGTATTCGACTGTGTAGATCACAACAAATTATGCATGACATTGCAAAGAATGGGAATTCCAGAATACTTAATTGTGCCAGTGAGGAACGTGTGCTTAGACCGAGAAGCAGTCGTTCGAACAGAACACGGGGACACTGCGTGGTTTACAGTCAGGAAAGGAGTGCGTCAGGGTTGTATCTTTTCACTATACTTATTCAATCTGTATGCTGAGCAAATAATCTGAAAAACTGGACTATATAAACAAGAAGGTCACATCAGGATTGGAGGAAGGCTCACTAACAAGCTGAGTTACACAGATGACACAAACTTGCTTGCTGAAAGCAAAGAGAACTTGAGGCACTTACTGTGAAGATCAAAGACCACAGCCTTTAGTATGGATTACACCTCAACATAAAGAGAACAAAAATTCTCACAACTGAACCAATAAGCAGCATCATGATAAACAGAGAAAATACTGAAGTTGTCAAGGATTTCATTTTACTTGAATCTACAATCAACATCCATGGAAGGAGCAGCCAAGAAATCAAACGATGCATTGCATTAGGCAAATCTGCTGCAAAAGACCGCTTTAAAGTGTCAAAAATCAAAGGTGTCACTTTAAGGACTAAGGTGTGCTTGACTCAAGCCATGATGTTTTCGCTCACCTCATATGCATGCGAAAGCTGGGCAATGAATAAAGAAGACTGAGGAAGAACTGATACCTTTGCATTATGGTGTTGGCAAAGAATATTGAATATATCATGGACTATCAGAAGAATGAAAAAAATCTGCCTTGGAAGAAGTACAGCCAATGCTCATTAGAAGCAAGGATGGTGAGACTTCATCTCACATACTTTCGACATATTATTAGCAGGGATCAGTCCCTGGAGAAAGACATCATGCTTGGTAAAGTAGAGAGTCAGCGAATAAGAGGAAGACATTCAATGAGATGGATTGACACAGTGGCTGCAACGGTGGGCTCAAGAATAAGAACGACTGTGGGGATGATGCAGGACCGGGCGGTATTTTGTTCTATTGTACATAGGATCGCTGTGAGTTAGAACCGACTCAATGACACCTAGCAACATTTATATAACTTTAAACAAATAGCAAAAAACCAAAACTAAATCCACTGCTGTCAAGTCGATTCTGACTATAGCAGCCCTGTAGGACGGAGTAGAACATCCCCATAAGATTTCCAAGAAGTGGCTAGTGGATTCAAATTGCCTATCTTTTGGTTAGCAGCTGAGCTCTTAACCGCAAACAAATACCACTTTGTCTTAATAACAGTGACATTAGAGTAAACTTGAAATCTAGTATTGTAATTCCGCTAAACATGTTCTGCATTGTTCAAAATTGTTTGGGCAATTCTAGGTATCTGGCTATTTCTATACATATTTCAAATCAGCTTACCAATTACTACAAAAAAGCCTTCTGGGATTTTGATTGGTATTGCATTGATTCTATATATTATTTGGGGGAAAACAATGGATTTTTGTATATATACCTCATATCTTGTGACCTAGCTGAATTTACTTATTAGTTCTATGCTTTGTAACTTTCTCAGAGTTCTTTATGTACCTGATCATGAAGTCTGCAAATAAACACAGTTTTACATCCTTCCAGTCTGAAATACACGTCCTTCCACTTTATTATTAATGGTATTATTATTATTCTATTATTATTAAATATATGTATGTGTAAGAAGGATGGGCAATGTGATCAGTTAATACAAGCAACTTTATTTGTACTGCTCTATTATGTAAGCTGAATCATGAGTATTTGGGTCATTATTTTGTTTCATTTTATTATGTAGTATCTACATAAACATATAGTCTTATAATATCATACATATTACTCAAACAAGAAAGTTTAAAACATGAATAAAAATAATGTAAGAACTCTCTTAAATTATTTACATAATTTAATTAATTTTGACATTCTTATTTCATATAAAATTCCAGCTATAAATGTGGTGATTTTGTTTCTTGAAAATGTTAAAAGCCACTTGAGAAGATGTACTTGTTCCTTTGTTGAAAATAAAAAGACTGCCAGATCAAATAAATTTGAATATTTTCAGCTATATTGGTATTAAACATTTCCCTTTCATACCTATATGTAAAGTTGTTTAAATATGCTGTCATGAACATACCATTTGAGCTAATTACTTTATAGTAAATGCAGCTTTTAAATAATTGCTAAACCTTGGGAAATGCTTTCGATAATTGACTTCGTTTTCATAAGCAAAAATAGTGTTATTAAATCTAAATTAAATGCACATTTGAGACACTTAAAGTCTTAATATATGAAGCATTTTAATAATGTAATGAAAATAACTTACATAATTAATGCCAAAAATAATTCAAACATTGCATTCAGAATTTTCTACATATTTTTATTAGAAATTTTAAATACATTTTTCATGTGTGTTTTGTCATTTGTCATAAATGTTTTCTTACTTATTGACATAACCTAAATTAAAAATATTATTTTTCCTAAGAAACAAATATCCAACTCTGTAACCTATAGAAAATGTGATAGAAAGGATTATTTTAGAAGTGATATAAATACAAATCAGGGAAGAAATATTAAAATAATGCAGACAAATTGATATGTCTAAATGTTAAATAATTCATAATTAAAATTCATTGGTAATTTTTTTAAAAAAGATTTTACTCTTTAGATTTTTATATATATTATCCAATTGTTAGGGTGGCATAACAGTTAGGCGTTTGACTGCTAAGCATTTCTAACCCACCTGTGGCTCCATGGAGCCCTGGAGGCGCAATGGTTAACTGTTCGGCTGCTAATCACAAGGTCCGCAATTTATATCCACAAGCTGCTCCTTGAAAACCCTATGGGGCAGTTCTACTGTCGGGAATCTACTTGACAGCAATGGGTCCTTTTGGTTTTATGACTCCACGGGAGAAAATCCTGGCGATACGGTCCCGTAAAGATTATAGCCTAGGAAAACCTATCGGGCAGTTTTACTCTGCCTTATAGTGTCGCGATGAGTCGGAAGACAGCACCCAACAACAACAATGTACAGTTTCAGTCGCCCTAAAAAAAACTCTATTGTTTACCTCTTATGTTTGTGTACGTATGCAAATATATAACATTTGTTTATCTTTATTGTGGGAAGTATATATGTAAAACAAAACATTTGCTATTTTAACATTTTTTACATGCACAATTCAGTGACATTAATTGTATTTATCATATTGTGCAACCTTCACCACTGTCCGTTTCCTAATTTTTCCATTACTCTTAACAGAAGCCCAGTGCCCCCTAAGCAATGACTCCCACTTTGCCCCTCTCTTTCGCCCCTGGTAACCACTAATAAACTTTGGTCTCTATACATTAGCCTATTCTAGATATTTTATATAAGTGAGATCATACAAAATTTGTCCTTTTGTGGCTAACTTATTTCATTCAGCATGGTATTTTCATGGTTCATCCATGTTGTAGCACGTATCAAGACTTCATTTCTCTTTTTGGCCGAGTAATATTCCATTGTATGTATGTATCTTCCATGTATTGTTTATCCATTCATCTATTGGTGAATATTTAAGCTGTTTCCACTTTTTGGATATTGTGAGTAGTGCTGCAATAAACATTAGTGTATAAGAATCTGTTTTAGTCTGTGCTTTCGAGGCTCTTGGGTATATGCCTGGAAATGGAATTGGTGGATCATACGGTAATTCTATGCTTAATATTTTGAGAAACTGCCAAAATATTTTCCATAGTAGCTGTACCATTTTACATTCCCACCGCAGTACATGAGGTATCCATGTTCTCCACATCCTTGTCAACAATTTTTATTTTCTACTTTTTTGATAATAGCCAGCCTAGTGGATGTAAAGTGATATCTCATTGTGGTTTTGGTTTGCATTTCCCTGATGTCTGACAACCATGAGCATATTTTCATGTGTTCATTGGCCATTTGTAAATCTTCTTTGGAGAAATTTCTATTCAAATCCTTTTCCCATTTTTGGATTGAGTAGTCTTTCTGTTTTGAGTTATAAGAGTTCTTTATATATTCTGGATATTAAACCCTTATCAGATATGTGGTCCCCAACATTTCCTTCCACTCGGTAGGTTGTCTCTTGACTTTTTGATAAAGTCTTTTGATGCAGAAAAATTTTTCATTTTGATTTAGTCCAAACTATTTATTTTTTCTTTTGTTGTTCATGCTTTCGGTATCATATTCAAGAATCCATTGTCAAAAACAAGGTCTTGGAATCTTACTGTTACGTGTTCTTCTACAACTTTGATGGTTTTAGTTCTTATATATAGATTATGGATTCATTTTGGTTAATTTTTGTATATGGTGTAAGGTATTCGTCCAAATTTACTCTTTTGCACGTGGAGATCCAGTTGTCCCAGCACCATCTATTGAGGAGATTTCAATGGACTTGGTAACCTTGTAGAAAGAAAATCAACTGGCCGTAGATCTATAGGTTTAATTCTGAATTCTCAATTCTATTTCAGTGGCCTATATGTCTGTCTTTATAACAGTATTGCATTGTTTGATTACTGTAACTTTATAGTATGTTTTGAAATCAGGAAGTGTAAGTCCTTTTACTTTGTTTTTTCTTTTTTCAAGGTTGTTTAGGCTCTTTAGGGGCCCTTACAATTTCATATGAATTTGAGAATTGACTTTTCCATTTCTGCAGAAGATGTTGGAATTTTGGTAGGGATTGTGTAGAATCTGTATGTCATTTGAGGGGTATTGACACCTTAACAATATTAAGCCTTTCAATCCATGAACACGAGATGTTTTTCCACTTTTTAGGTCTTCATTCATTTCTGTCATAATGTTTTATAGCTTTCAGTGTATAAGTCTTTCACCTTCCTGAAATTTATTCCTAAGCATTTTATTCTTTTAAATGCCATTGTAAATGAGATTGTTTTCTTCATTTCATTTTCTAATTGTTCATTATGTTGTGTAGAAACACAACTGATTTTTGTGTGTTGATCTTGTATCCTGCCACTTTATTGTCTCTGGTAGTTTTCTTGTGGATTCCTTGAATTTTTTTATACAGAGGCTCGAGTTATCTGCAAATAGATAGTTTTACTTCTTCCTTTCCATTTTGGATACCTATTATTTCTTTTTCATGCCTGATTACTCTGTCTAGAATTTCCAGTACAATGTCGAATAGCAGTGCTGAAAGAGGGCATCCTTGTCTTGTTCAAGGTCTTCCGGAAAAGCATTCAATCTTTCACCATTAAATATGATGTTATCTTCGGATATTTCATAAATGCCCTTTATAATGTTAAGGAATTTCCCTTCTATTCCTAGTTTTTAGTGTTGTTATCATGAAAAGGTGTTGGATTCTGTCAAATGTCTTTTCTGTGTCAATTGAGGTGATCATGTGCTTCTTTTCTTTTGTTTTATTAATGTGGTGTATTAAACTGATTTTCTTATGCTGAACCACCTTTGCATTCCTGGGATAAATCCTACTTGGTCATGGTGTATAATCCTTTTAATATGCTGTTGGATTTGGTTTGCTAGTATTTTGTTGAGGACTTTTGCATCTATATTCGTAAGAGATATTGGTCTGTAGTTTTCTTTCCTTTTGGTGTTCTTTTCTGGCTTTGGTATCAGGTTAATGCTGGCCTTGTAGAATGAGTTCAGAAGTGCTCCTTCCATTTCTATTTTTTGGAAGAGTTTGAGCAGGGTTATTGTTAATTTTTTAAATGTTTTCTGGGAATCACAAATGGCCACCTGGCCCTGGACTTTCTTTTGTTGGGAGGTTTTAGATTATTGATTCAATCTCTTCACTTGTTATAGGTCTGTTGAGATTTTCTCTTTCGTCTTGAGTTAAGTTAGGTAGTTTGTGTGTTTCTGGGAATTTGCCCCTTTCATCTAGGCTATCTAGTTTGTTGAGGTGCAACTGTTCATAGAAATTTCTTATAATCCTTCTTATTTCTATTGGGTTGGTAGTAATGTCCACTCTTTCATTTTTTTGTATTAATTATTTGCATCCTTTTTCTCCCCCCTTGTTAGCCTAGCTAAAGCTCTGTTGATTTTATTGATCTTTTCAAAGAACCAACTTTTAGTTTCATTTATTTTCTCTATTGTTTTTCTATTCTCTATTTTATTTATCTCTACTCTAAATATTTATTATTTCCTTTTTTGGCAGATTTAAGCTTAGTTTTCTCTTCTTTTTCTAGTTAACTCAAGTAGTAAAGTTTAAGTTAGGTTACTGATTTGAGATTGTTCTTCCTTCTTAATGTAGGCTTTTACGGCTATAAATTCCTCTCTATCACTGCTTTCATTACATCCCATAGGTTTTAGTATGCTGTTATTTCATTGTCATTCATCTATAAGTATTTTCTAATTTCCCTTGTGATTTCTTCTTTGAAGCAATCGTTGTCCAACAGAGTGTGTTTAATTTCCACATATTTGGGATCATGTTGAGTGTCTTCCTCTTTTTGGCTGACCCTCTGCTTTACCAAGAATGATGTCCTTCTTCAGGGACTGATCCCTCCTGATAACGTGTTCAAAGTATGTGAGGTGTAGTCTTGGCCATCCTTGCTTTTAAGGAGTATTCTGGCTGTACTTCTTCCAAGACAGATTTGTGCATTCTTTTGGCAGTCCATGGTATATTCAACATTCTTCAGCAACTTTGCAATTCAAAGGCGTCAATTCTTCTTTTGTCTTCCTTATTCATTGTCCAGTTTTTGCATGCTTATGAGGCAATCAAAAATACCATGGCTTGGTGGCTCTGTGTGGGTCCAAACTGCCAACATTTTTGTCAGTAGCTGAGTGCTTAACTGTTTGTGTCACTCAATGACTCCTTTTAATTTTATGTTGTTAGTTGCCATTGAGTTGGCTCTAACTTACCGTGACCTTAGGTATAACAGAATGAAGTATTGTCCGGTCCTGCACCATTCTCACAATTGGTATATTTTAGTTTGCTATTACAGCTATTGCATCAATCCATCTCATGGATGGTTTCCCTTGTTTTTGCTGACTCTCTACTTTACCAGTTATAATGTCCTTTTCTAGCAATTGGTTTTTCCTGATGACATGGTCGAAGTGAGGAAGATGAAGTCTCTCCATCCTTGCTTCTAAAAAACATTCTAGATGCACTTCCTCTAAAACTGATTTGTTTGCTCATCTGGCAGTCCACAGTATATTCAGTATTCATCACCAACACCACAATTCAAATGCATCTATTTTTCTTCTATCTTCCTTTTTTGTTGTCCAGCTTTTGCATGCCTATAAGGCAATTGAAAAGACCATGCCTTGGGTCAGGCACATCTTAGTCCTCAAAGTGACATCTTTGCATTTTAACACTTTAAAGAAGTCTTTTGCAGTAGATTTTCCCAGTGAGGTACGTCTTTTGATTTCTTGACTGCTGCTTCCATGGATACTGATTGGTGATCCAAAGAGAATGAAATTCTTGACAACTTCAATTTCTTCTTCATTTATCGTGATGTTGTTTATCAGACCAATTGTAAGGTTTTTTGTTTTCTTTATATTCAGGTGTAATCATATTGAAAGCCATAGTTCTTGACCTTCATCAGTAAACACTTCAAGTATTCTTCCCTATTGGCAAGCAAGGATGTGTCATCTGCCCATTTCAAGTTGTTGATGAGTGTTCCTTTAATTTTATACTCAACCTCAAACAGGAGTGGGCTCCTACAATCATATTCTTACCATGTGCTTCTCTTCCCTGGCCATAATTGAGTGCACCAGGAATAAACACCTAACCAAAATGGAGTCAGTGAGAGACTCTTTCCTGGAGTAGAATTAAACCTGTAAGTGGGTTTACATGAACCTGCTTGTGGGAAGTATAGGATTATATATGTTGTTGTTGTTATGAGTTATCGAGACTACTCAGACTCATAGCAACCCTATGTACAACAGAACAAATCACTGCCCAGTCTCACACCATCCTCACAATCGTTGCTATGTTTGAGTCCATTGTTACAGCCACTGTGCCAATCCATCTCATTGAGGGTCTTCCTCTCTTTCGCTGATCCTCTGCTTTACCAAGAATGATGTCCTTTGCCAGGGATTGGTCCCTCCTGATAACATGTCCAAAGTATATGAGACATAGTCTCACCATCCTTGCTTCTAAGGAGCATTCTGGCTGTACTTCTTCCAAGACAGATTTTTTTTGTTCTTCTGGCAGTCCATAGTATACTCAATATTCTTTGCCAACACCATAGTTCAAAGGCATCAATTCTTTGGTCTTCCTTTTTCATTGTCCAGCTTTTGCATGCATATGAGGCGATTAAAAATACAATAGCTTGGATCAGGCAAACTTTAATCCTCAAGGTGACATCTTTGCTTTTTAACATGTTCAAGGGATATTTTGTAGCAGATTTGCCATATATATATATATGGAACATTAAAATTCCTAGTCAGTTTATATTTCTGGAGTTATTATGACCAGGTTCCAGCAGATGGCAGTAAAATATTTTACTTTTGAAAAGGCAACTTATTTTAAATGCACGAGTTACACAGGGTGGATCCTTACTAGTAAGCACAATATGGATTGATCAAAGAGAAGTTGATAATTAGTTATTAAATCAGCAGATGCACTATACGTCATTAAAAAAAAAACTGTGCACAATCATTGTACAGGAAATAAAGTGAACGATTCTGAATTTAATATTAAGACAAGAGTGTGATGACCTAAATTTTCAGAATTCTTTTTCAGTCCATTTTCCCTTGCCTGTGAAAGCCTTAAATCATGCTACATCTATACCTTGGCAAAATATTCTGAGAAGTGAGAAGCTGGCACATGTTGGTTTGGATAACTAACATCCACACCGTTTCCCTCTGACAAGTTATTAACAGAAATGTTTCACTGAAACTGATGGGCTTTGCTTTACTGAGGAAGTGTTTCCTGCCAAAATATTTCTTTCCTGTAACAGGGCCAACTGAAATGCTCGATTGGTGCTCTTCTTCAATCTCTCTCACTTCTTTTATTTGATTAGATGGAAAATTCACTGACTTGCATTAAAAAAAATAATTATTTACTAAGGGTTTATTTGGTCATTTGCCTTCTCCATTTCCCTTGCCACTATGCTAATTCCAGTTCTCATTGTCATAATCATGTCTCGAAACAGTTTCTTAACCGGCCTCTCAGTTTTCAGCTAGATGACTTTTCATCCATTTAGTCAACTAATTTTAAATTAATCTTTCTAATGTTACGGTTGTGTAACTATTGGTGACTTAACTGTTTATTTTAGGGAGTTCTGGGAAAATCTTGACACCTACTATTATTACAAATGTTCATGTGTTTTGGTTTTTATTTCATATGTTCTGTTTTCTCTCTTTGTCTCATTTCAGAAAAATTCAAAACTATGTTGTCACTGCCTCCGTCTTTCCAAAATCCTCTTAAAGTACTTTTTATTAAATTCAAGAATGAACTTTTTTTTTTTTTACTTTTAAATACAACGTATGTAGTATAACCTTATATATCTATTGACATTTTATACCTACCTGTTGAGTCAGAACCAACTCGACAGTACCTAACAACAGCACAACAATTGGTATTTCTATGTCAATATCTACCCTTCTTTCTCAGTACATACAACTAGAATATCTGGAAATATGTATACCAAGTCGTAATGTTATTTATGATTAACAGCTATTTGTGATTGATAGAATTGTAGTTGATTTTTTACTCTTTCCCTTTATGAACTGAGTTTTTAAGCAGATTAATAGATATAGATAGATACAGATACAGCCATATCTACAGGTATAGATATATGAAAAAAGCATTTGGTCCAATTTAGAATCAAAATTTAGGTAGATCCATCCACAAAAACTTTTAAGAAGCAGGTATTTCTTTTATGATTAAGAAAATCAAAGACCTTCTTATGCTTACTCAAACATTTAAAAAAAAGGAAAGGAAGTAAGAAAAAACAGAAAGAAAATTAGGGACTCAAGGTAAAATAAAAAAACCTTTAAAATAAAACATACTATAGAAAGCAATTAAAAACATACTGTGATTTTATTCAAATATTAGAGTTTAAGAATTCATTTGAACTTGACGCTTAGCGCATTCTACTTTGAATGGCACACATTTAATGTCAATGACTATGTTTCATTTTTTCTCAGGTCAAACTCAGTGTTTGGTACTGATGTAAATAATAATCAAATTATCTTTATATTGTAAATTTGCTTGACTCATTTTCAATTATTACATTCAACATATAAACACAAGTTATCAAAAGTTTCTTTTCTTTTAATACAAAAATTTAAGAAAATAGATTTTTCCTCCAAATTCCTGTTTTAATAATGTTAAGGATTGAATTGTGTCCCCCAACAATACGTGCTGTAAATCCAAACTTCTGTGTCTATGGTTATAATCCCACCGGGAATGGGCTGTCTTTGTTATGTTAGTGAGGCAAGAATAGTGTAGGGGGTATCTGTTTTGAGATATAAAGAAGATTAAACAAATAATATAGCAAGTAGAGATGGGGGAAAATTGATGCCAATTTTCACGGAGATCTCCAAGGAACCAGGAAAAAAGCTAAAGAGACAAGGACCTTCCCCCAGGGCCTCCAGAGAGAGAAAGTCTTCCGCTAGAACCCTGCACCCTGAATGCAGACTTCTAGCCTCCTAAACTGTGAGAAAATAAATTTCTGTTTGTTAAAGCCATCCACTTGTGGTATTTCTGTTATAGCAGCACTAGATAACTAAGACAAATAAGATCTTAGTTAATCTGAGGAAAAAAAGTTCCCAGACATCAGTCTACTCACAAAAATAACCCACGTTATCAACTTTAAGAAACAAGTCTTAAGACTATCACACTAATTATTTTTCTACAGGATGTGTTTGACATGCCAACTCTCATTCACAAAAAATACATTGTTACACTTGTGTTGAACAGCACTCTAATGTGTGGTATAACACATCTACCTATAACTCAAAGCTGCCGCCAGGTTCTACTCAGCTAAATGAGATTGCCTTTGCAGTTAGGGAAGCAGTTACTGTCATGTATGAATGGAGAGAACTGTACTTCCTGCACAACAAGATATTGTTTTGGAGATAGTTGATAAAAACCATACATCGTTTTTATTGTTTTGTCAAAGGGGTAGCAAAATTAAAAGCAAAAATTACAGGGTAAGACAGCATAACTACTCATAGTGTCAGAGGAAGTGAAAATGGGTCTAGGTACAGGGCAATATGAATTAGTGAACATGGGAAGGACAAGGATGGAGGGAACAGTTAGCATGTGCTGAAGATACCAGGCGAGAGGATCTGGTGAAAACTTTGATCTTAGACAAGTGCCTAAGTAAAGAAATAATGGGATAATATTTCTAAACCCTACCATGTGCTTAAGAGTCATCCTGGCCATTGGCGCTCTTTCTGTCAGCCTCTCCTTCCTCAGCCCCTTTTTCATCGTCCTGATTAACTCCAGCTGTTCATCTCCCATCTTCATTATCATCATCATCTAGTTGCCTCCCCTTCTCAGCAGAGTCACCTGTACCCCCCTTAGACTACATCTTCACATTAGTCTCATCTTTCTTCAGGAAATTGCTGCTCTGCTCCTTTTCTGACATCATTCTTCATCCCTACTCCTTGTTTGCTCTCTTCCTTTTCAATTTTTTTTCCAGGCTTTGCAGTAGAGAATCTATTTTTTGTTTTATCTGGGTCAACTCCTTCTTAATGGTCTCCTACTTTCAATTTTCTAGGCTTGAGAGTAGATCTTCACTGTCTGCTCTTGGAATTGAAGCCACTTTTGCCTCTTTCTGTAGTGTTTCTTGATACACACAGCATTTAGAGGACACTACAGCCCAAACAATAGAAGGAGGAGGAGGAACGCATTCTGGTAGCTGTACTTCCTGTCATAATAATCCCTTTGAAAGTCAGTCCAAGTCAAAAGAAGAGACCTACATCTCTGCTGCAGAACGTTTCACACCTACTTTTCATCCGTTCATTTTTGACTCTGCAGCCAGATTAATACCTAAAACATGGCTGGCAATCATTCTGCCATCCTCTCCTGCTACAGCAGCCCAGGCATTTCCTTATGAATGAAGGAAGGCAAAGAACTTATGAACAGAGCAACCTACAATTTTGCCATACTTTGAAAATACTGCCTCCACATCAGACTTCTTGTCCACAAGATCGTTGAGATTTCCAATAAATACACGGGAGCTCATGGAGTGAGGCTCTGTCTTGCCGGTAACATTGCTGGCCATGGTATTTGATAAGGCTTGTCACACAGCTGAAAAACGTAGCTGAAGATCAAAAAAATCTCACTCAAGCAAAGTTCCACTAACTTATATATTTCAAGCCAATTGTAACCAGGAGTGAGGAGGGAGACGAGATTTGATTCTGAATCTCCTACTCCCAGGTTCTCTGTGAAGAAGTTGACTGCTGCTTCAGGTCAGCACTGCAACCCCAACAGCTCAGTCTTTGCCTCTTCACAAAATGGCCAGGTTATCAACAGTTTGCCTATACTTTTAAGTGAAAAATTAATGTTACAACCTGTCTCAGCCATCTAGCGCTGCTCTAACAGAAATACCACAAGTGGATGGATTTAGCAAAGCAAAGTTTATCCTCTCACAATCCAGTAGGCTACAAGTCCAAATTCAGGGCATCAGCTCCAGGGGAATGCTTTCTCCATCAGCTCTGGAGGAAAGTCCATGTCATCAGTCTTCCTTTGGTCTGGGAGCTTCTCTGTGCAGGAATCTCAGGTCCAAAGGACACGCTCTGCTCCCAGCACTGCTTTCTTGGTCGTATGAGGTTCCCATGTGTCTCTGCTCGCTTCTCTCTTTTATATCTCAAAAGAGATTGCATTAAGACACTATCTAATCTTGTCAACCTCATCAGTATAACCTCATCACAGTGATAGAATTTACAACACATAAGGAGATCACATATAATTTCATCATAGTGATAGAGTTTACAACACATAAGGAAATCATATCAGATTACACAATCATACACTACTGGGAATCATCACCTAGCCAAGTTGCTATGCACATTTTTTGGGGGACACAATTCAATCCATGACATTCCACCCTTTGGCCCCCCAAAAATCACATCCTTGCAAATGCAAAACATATTCATCTCATCATATCACAGCAAAAGTCTTAACTCCAAGTCCAAAATCCAAAAATTCCTCTTCATCTGTGAAATCTAGAATACAAGTTATCTGCTTCCAAGGGCACAAGCTAGACATTTCCATTACAAGTGGGAGAAATTGCAGGGAAAGAAGGAATAACAGGCACCAAGCAAGTTAGCAGAACACATTACATTAGCCCTCAAGGCTTGAAAATAATCCTCTGTTTTCTGAGACCATTTACACAATAGCCCTGCCCTCCAGACTCCAGGTATTGACCACAGTCTCCAGATTCTGAGTGGAGGCCCCTTGGCCCTGGGCTTCAGCTCTGCCTTCCAGGCCCACTGGGACGACAACTCTGCTCCCTTGGCTTTAGGCGCACCATTCTCCTAGTCCATCGGAGTGACAACTCCACCCTTAGAAACACCAGGGGCCATGGATCTACCCTTTGAAACCCCAGAGGTCTTGGCCATACCTTTTGAGACTGAGGCAGCTCGGCTTCTTGTGTTCCTTGTCTCTTCAGCTTCTGCTTCCTGTGGCCTCTTGGCCCTCGGGCCTCATGCCCGCATCTGCCCTGCTGAGGCAAGTGCTCCAAAGCTCTGTAGCTCCACCAATGATAAGCGCCCAGAGGCACCCCACTCTGCCAGGAAGCCTCCTCCACACAGGCACTCAGCTGCCTTGCTCTGTGGATCAGTAAGCCTAGCTCCACCAATAAGTGCCCAGAGGCACCCCACTTCGCCAGGAAGCCTCCGGCACACAGGCACTCATCCCTCTTGCTCCATGGGTCAGCTGCAGCGCTGTCTGGTGTGAGTCTCCTGGTTCTGCTGCTGCTGGTTCTCTGCCACTTCCACTTCTCTGCTGCCGCTTCTCTGCTGTTGCAGGTTCTCTGCTGCTGCTGGTCCTCTGCCACTGCCACTCCTCTATCCATTCACAGTTTCAAAACTGTTTCCACATTTTAGGTATTCGTTAGAGCAGCACCCCACTCCCAGTACCAAATTCTGTCTCAGTCATCTAGCGCTGCTCTAACAGACAACCTTGAAGCCTAAAGTAATTATAGATCTGAAAACAGCCAAGAGGTAGGAGTGAGTAGAACAGGTGAGGTAAAACATATACAGTCCATTTCCTTGGTTAACCTTGTGGGAAATAAGCACAGACTAAAGTTGATAGTTACAGAAATATAGGTGTAAGTATCTTAACTCTTAGGGAACATGTAACAAATAGGGAAACTAAATATCTACATGAGCAAGAGGGTGGAAGTTGTATAAGTATGCTTGAGTCTATAACCTTTATAATGTGAAGGAATAAATCCTGCTTATTTTTGATATATTCAGAAGTAGCATTAAAACATATTATTTAGAATTTGATGAAAATTCACAGAAGAGCTAAAAACAAAATAACATAAAAACAAAATGATATAACCTTAGAAAATATGACTAAGAAAGGGAGAGATCTTTTGTTTTTTATTTGTCAAACTCTGTATTATTAATTTTTTCATAAGCATGAGTTATTTTTATAGTGACACAAATGTTTATTGATGTTTATCAGCTTTTAGCTCTAAGACATTATAACAAGATATTTTATTAAAAGTATTTTTTAAGGAAAGGTCATAGAAGCTCCGTAGACACATCCAAACTCCCTGAGGAACTGAATTGCTGGGCAGAGGGCTGTGGGGACCATGGTCTTGGGGAACATCTAGATCAATTGGCATAATACAGTTTATAAAGAAAATGTTCTACATTCTACCTTGGTGAGTAGCGTCTGGGGTCTTAAAAGCCTGTGAGCAGCCATCAAGATACTCCACTGGTCTCACCCCTTCGGGAGCAAGGGAGAATAAAGAAAACAAGATATAAGGAAAAGATTAGTCCAAAAGACTAAGGGACCACAACTACCATGGCCTCCACCAAACTGAGTCCAGTACAACTAGATGGTGCCCGGTTACCACCACTGACTGCTCTGAACAGGATCACAACAGAAGGTCCTAGACAGAGCTAGAGAAAAATGTAGAACAAAATTCTAACTCACAAAAAAAGTGCAGATTTACTGGCCTGACAGAGACTGGAAAAACCCCGAGAGTTTGGCCACCGGATATCCTCTTAGCTCAGTAATGAAGTCACTCCCGAGGTTCACCCTTCAGCCAAAGATTAGACAGCCCCATAAAACAAAACAGGACTAATAGGGCACAACAGTCCACAGACAAGGACTAGAAGGCAGGAGGGGACAGGAAAGCTGGTAATAGGGAACCCAAGTTTGACAAGGGACAGTGTTGACATGTTGTGGGGTTGTTAACCATTGTCATAAAACAGTATGTGTACTAACTGTTTAATGAGAAACTTTTTGTTTTGTAAACCTTCATCTAAAGTACACAAAAAAAAGTGTTTCTTAAATATGTCCTTCCTTTTCTATTCTGGTTCAAAGATATTTTTTATTTAGGGTTTTGTCGAATAGTTCAAGATAGGATTCTGTAAATTTAAATGACTTTTATGCTTTTTAATGTTATCTTGCCAAAAAAAAATACTTCATAAAAAATTTACTTCATAAATTACAACTTATAGAAAATTGAATGCTAGCAAAACTCAAAAAGAACACATGAGAACTGGAAAAAATATCATCGGTAACACCAATGAAGAGAGAGGTAACTCTTTTTGATAAAATGCAATTTGATGAGTCAATCAAATTTTTCTTACTGTGCTTTAGATGAAGGTTTACAGAGCAAACTAAACAATTAATACACATTTTGTTTTTTGACATTGGTTGCCAACCCCATGATTTGTCAACACTCTCCCCTTCTCGACCTTGGGTTCCTCATTTCCGTTTGTCCAGCTTTCCTATCCCCTCTTGTTTTCTTGTCCTTGCCCCTTGGTTGGTTTGCCAATTTAGTCATGTGTACGTGGTTGAGTTATGTGTATTATTGTTTGTTTTATCAGCCTGTCTAATCTTTGGCTGAAGTGCGAACCTCAGGAGTGACTTCAGTACTGAGTTAAAAGGGTATCTGGGGACATACTCTTAGGGTTTTTCCAGTCTCTGTCAGACCAGTAAGTCTGGTCTTTTTATGTGAGTTTAAATTTTGTTCTACATTTTTCTCCAGCTTTATCAGGGACCCTCTAATATGATCCCTATCAGAGAAGTCAGTAGTGGTATCCAGGCACCATTTAGTTGTGCTGGACTCAGTCTTGTGGAGGCCGTTGTAGTTGTGGCCCATTATTAGTCTTTGGACTAATCTTTCTCTTGTGTCTTTAGTTTTCTTCATTCTCCCTTGCTCCCAAGGGGGTGAGATCAGTGGAGTATCTTAGATAGCCACTCATAAGCTTTTAAGATTGCAGATGCTACTCACCAAAGTAGGATGTAGAACATTTTCTTTAAAAGCTATGTTATGCCAATTGAGCTAGATGTCCCCAGAGTCAATCCAATTTTTAATAACGAGGAAATTGTATGAATCTATTTATTATTATATTATTTCAGAATTTCTATTTATTATTCAGGAAAATATTCAAAATTTAAACATTGCAATTCAGTTTCACTTTTCTGTAACAATCACCAGTCTTGCAATGTGTTCTCCATATTCACAATTTTATTACCAATTAGTAATTATTTATGGTTACCTAACCTAAAAATCAAATTGACATAAATAAATATTGGAATAAATAAATAAATGGGAGAGAATAGACAAATCTCCCATGAAAAGAATTCCAAATTATTTGTGTAAATATTCCACCCTCAGGGAAGTGGAGCTTGTCTCCCTACTCAAGTGTGCATTGCACTTGGACTCCCATCCAGAGTAGGATATGGAAAGGGGAAAAGAGTAACTTTATGGTGGAGAAACATAAAAAATTACCTCAGCAAGGTGATCAAAGTTTACATCCACAGCAACAAGTCATGTTGACAGTGTGTACCATCAACATGATATTTTACCTCTTCAATCTTCCTCCCCAAAAATACATAACCCTAGTCCAATCAGACAAATCCAAATTGAGGGACCTGCTACCAAATACCTGACTGGTACTTCTCAAAACCATCAAGATCATCAAAAACAGAGGAAGTCTGAGAAAATGTTATAACCAAGACAAGCTTAAGGAGACATGACCACTAAAAGGAATCCTGAAGTATGGACTTCATTTAATAATAATGTATCAATATTGATTCATTAATTGTAACAGGGTACCATACTAATGTAATGGGACAATTACATGCAGGATATATGGGGACTCTCTCTACTGTCTTCATAATTTCTATGTAAATTTAAAACTGTTCTAAAATTAAAAAAAAGTTTATTTAAAAAAAAAAGCTATTCAAAAAAATTCAAACTGAGAGCAGCATAACTTTATGTAGCTATTATATTTTTCAAGAAGTTTCCTTTCAAAAGAAATGACCTTCTTTCTACTCAGGAGACTGCATTGCAATTTTAAATAGTCAAACCGGTTCGCTAGTCACATCTCTGAAACTCACTAAGCTTCCCCCCAATAAGCAAAGTATGGCCATACATATAGGCACTAACCAGTTAGACCATTTCATGGTGATCCAATCAGTTTCCCCGTCTTCAAACCGATGGCTGCCCGTGACACAACTGATTGAGCGGCAATGACTGAACTGGCTGTGTTTGCAGCTTAGTTTAACTGCCCATGTGGAAAGTTCATTTCAGGTAGTAAATCTACAGAGGCTTTCTTATTGACAATTAGATTTGGAGCGGTACTACTAACATTGTCATTCCTATTAGCTACTTTAAATTAGCCATTCCTTTACAACCTTAAGGATGTTGTTTGTTAAACACTACATGTTCTTGTGGAAAAAATAGTTTTCTGTGAAGATTGAACGGTCATTTTGATTAGAGCACTGGTGTTTACTGGTTTAAAGCAATTACAGAAAACACATATCCTGTTGCAGATACCGTAGTCTTACAGTCAAAGAACTAGTGTGACCTTCAAGAAGGAAAAAAAGAAAAATGTACTTTATGTGAGAATCCAAGCATTTTTAAAGTACTAGTACTTTTAACGTGATGTTGAAAACTCTGTCATCTTCTTATGCTTACCCATCATTAATACGTAGCCTATATCCGTTCCTGATCCAAAGTGAACTTTATACAAGCTTCTATGTCTTCTTTCTGCATGTCTCAGCTAGTTCACACGTGAGTTTGAAATGTAGTAAAAGTGACTTTTCTCTCCTATCTGGAGTGATATTGGTTCCACCCTGATACAAAACAAAACCAGAGCCTGGGATGAGTAGGTAATAGAACAAGAATTAAAAACATTATCATCCTCCCATAATTTAAGATGGAAACGTCTGAATTTTGCTGAACACCTCCAGAAGAAAAAAAGAATACAAAAGACAGAATAATTTATATTCTCAAATAATACCACAATGTAATATGTTAAATAGGTTTTTTGGTTTGTTTGTTTGCCATCCTTTCTTTACTTTCCATTACCATGAAATGCAGATCTAAACCCTGTGATACTCAGTTAGACTGCCAGGTAATTTCTTCAGTTTCTACTAGATGGAGCCAAAGTATAAAAAATATAGCCATGTTCAGGGACACATTCCAAGGATTCTTAAGCTAGAGCAGTTTTATTAGCATAATAAAATAATGGGAAATTATAAGAAACTGAAAGTTTATTTTTAAGATTATTCACATATATTTTTCAGAAAAAAACCCTAGGTATTTAAACTTTATATAGCAAACATACTCTAACAGATTTTTTGTTAGAATCTTTTATTGGCTAAATTATTGGCATTTATCCTATCCATTATATATGTATGTATATATGTATATATATATATACACACACAAATATATATGTATGTATGTACGTATATATAAAGTGAGATATAACACCATTATTTGAAAATTATACAACAAAATCCTGTTTACTGTTAATATTTAAAAACTATTACCTTTATTTTTTATAGAAAAAAGCGAAAGAAAAGGAAAATGAAGAGAGAATAAATTAAAGAAATGGTTGGGGCACTATAAAATCAAAGAGTAGTTTAATAGTAGTTCAAGACAAAGAAGAAAAGTCAAGATAGTTAGCTTTTAACTATTCATTTAGCTGCTTTTCCTTTCTTTTTTTTTTTTTTTTAAAATCTATTCCCTGTGTGGTGTGCTTGAGTTGTCCATTGCATGATTAGCTGACAGTTCAGTCTTCCTCTGGTCAATTAAGTGAAACTTCCCCTCAGAAAAAATCTCCTTTCTATTGTAATTTTGCTATTAAATCATGAGAATGTTTAATAGAAAAATAGAACTGAAACAAGAATACCATGTTTTCCTTAAGATAATGTTTTTTAATTTTTCAGCCTAAGAAGTCAATCACAAAGAAAATGAATGTATTGATATTCAATTTAAATAATACCATAATCTATGATTCCAGAAATTATAGATTATTGGTATGGAAATCATTTGTAACCTTATAACACTCTTCGTTAAATTTGTTTATTTCATGTAAATTCAGGAAGCACCCTAGATATTTGGCAGATGATTGAATCCCAGATGAAGATAGCAAGGTATCTCTTTAAGTATTTCACATTTATAAAAACATATGTTTTCAGTTATTTTAACAACTCTTTTCTTTTCCTTATTATGTATACCAGTCTTTCCAGTTGATAAAATACACAGCTGGGTAAAAAATGAAAAATTTGCCCCAAAACACATTTCTGTGCTCTCCTTAAAACAAAATATAAGTGATGCATGATTCTTTTCTCTGTTTATTCGACTGAATCAACTAAGTAGTGAGTAGCATGTAAGCATGCTCTCTACAGCTAAGCCAGACCTATATTTTCAGTCACATAGTGAGGGGCCTGTAACACACGGGTTCTGTCTGCTTTACAAAAATGCAAGTAGTCAATATTATCAGCTCAGCCAAATAACAGTTCAGGTCAGGTTTGGGGGAAAAAAAAAAAAAACAACACAGAGTTAAACATGTTTGGTGGTACTTTGTTGAAAAAATTCTAGTTGTTATATTGAGTTTTCTACTTTTCAATTGGCTAAAACAAGATTGTGTTGTTATAACCGTGAATAGCAGATAAGAGAGAAGCTGAGATTCTTCAAAATGTTTTCATATTTATTATAATTTATATCAGGATTTTAGAAAGTGAATCTGATTTTAGTAAATATTTCTAAAAATACATTAGTGGTCTAATTAGCAGCCAGTTTTTCTTTCTTGTAAACAATTTACGGAATACAAACTGACATATATCAAAGCAAAAAGAAACTCTAACCAAGCAAAAGAAATGAAAATTTGGATGTATAAGAGCTGACAGGTCTATTAGAATGATAGTATCTGATAATAACTTGCGTGAATAACTTTTCTTCCAAGGAAATTAAAATTTTTCACAAATATTATTTTATTACTCAGTATTCTTATAGATATAAAGCTATTATTATAGTTAAGGCTAAGAAGAAAAGTAATAGATCAGTAGAGTCACAAGACTACAATATTTACCAGTAAAATTAGTTATTTTCCCTGGAATTATTCATGAATAACCAGTATAGAAAAAAAGCAAAGAAGGAAAAAAAAAACAGTGTATCTGTGGGAGAGAGAAAGAAAGACAGAGAGAGAAAGGAAAGAAGGAAGGAAGGAAGAAGGGAGAAATGGAGGGAGGGAAGGAGGCGGGAAGAAAAAAGTGAAAAAACTTGGAGGCAAAATTTAAAGTATAAAAGGAGTCTTGATTGTATTTACAACATGATTTGGTGCAAATTTTCTTTAACAATACATAATTCAGTTTATAAATGTTTTCAAAGAAAATATGTACTCTGAAATATAGTAGGTATGCTAATGGCACTGTTTTTACACCACATTGCATATGTATGTTTATTATAATCAATTTTTATCTTTTAACTGAAATTAAGGGCAATCATTTCCCAAATTCTGCTCTTACTGGTGTTGGTAAATAGAGAGTATACCTGCATTGTTTATTTTTCTTTTCTTTTCTTTTTTGTTATTGTTCTTTTAAAATTCCTTGTAGAACCTAGTGTGGACTTCTACATACTAGAAAGAATTTTTACTTGCTGCCACCTATTCTTTTACTAATAATGTTGAAATCAGGATATGCAACTGTTGGAGAGAAATGGGTAAATAGTCATAATATACTAATTTTTTCTTTTGCAATATTTAAACAAAAGCAAAATTTACAATATTTTAAAATAGTATAATTATTTTGGTGGAGAAGATCAGTGATACATAGCAAAACTTTCAGAAAATAAAATATCGTATAAATAGACTGTCCTTTAGTTTTTCAAGAAAATTTATTTTTGACTTCTCAATGTATTTTTCAGAAAGAAAGAAGCCTTAGTGGTATTTTAACAATTGTTATTGAAATAAGAATATTTTAATTTTTCTACATACAAACTAAAAAAAAAAAAAGTAGGTTTCCACGGTAGTAGGCAGCACCTTCTTCTATTCCAAAAAGCTTATGTATTAGATAGTTTACAAAATTTTGAAAAATCATCTGCAATTTAGAGATGGGAATGCAAGATGTTTTTCTTGACGAAAGGGGAAAAAAGTACAATATAATTACTGATTATTGAGGGGGGAGAAAGTAGGACATGCCACATCTTTATACCATTACTTCCTGCCATTCTTTGGTCCTATGTCTACATAAAACACTTCAGGATATAGTTGATATAAAAATATATATGTGCCAATATTTTGAATGTTACACGTTTTTATCCTGCATCAAGATATAAACACCTTCTCTTCCTCTGATCCGCCTCTGCAAAACATGCTAAAGCTATTCTAGATAATTTGTCAAAAAATACAATTTGTTACATTTAAAATCCAAACCCAGAGTCATTGAGTATACTCACAAAGACTAGTCAGTGGAGCAAGTTCGCTACTTCCTTTCTTTCTATTTTTCTTTTTTAAAAACTTAAAAAATAATTTTATTTGTCAGCTACTTAAAGAGTCCCAGAAGTACATATTTGAGAAGGATGTTGGGGATGATTCTGTCCAATCCACATATTTTTCAGAGTAAACCAAGGCCCGAGAAGTTGTTTCTTTAATCCAAGCCTACACAATGAACTAGCAGCAAAGCTAATCCTAAATTTCATTCCTAGTGATTTCAACCCTTGGACTCAAATCACTTTGCCCACATCTCAGATAGGCAATTACAATTAAAATACATATTACTGTAAATTCATATTTATTCTAACAAAGTTATAAAAAATTTAGAGTTTTTGTAGGACCACTTAAGTGATCATTGCTGTGGGGCAACATGAACTACAAAATTGGAGAACTTCAACCTCCATTCTTTAGAAGATCTGGCGTTTTGCTAGAAGCAAAAGGCTGAGAAGGGCAAAAGAGAAAAGTATGCAATGATAGTTTGGCTAGCTATAGTTTTATGAAGACTATTTTTGAAAAGCAAAGATAAAATCAAAGGTATGCTTTCAGTACAAATGACTGTAAAGATCTATTGAATGAGCAAATATCAGAGATTCTATAAACTCAGGTCACAGGCTGACAGAGACTCACAAGATGTTTTACTATTGAACATGAACTTCCCACATAAAAAGGAAGCTGTATAAAAAAGGCGAAAAAAGGGGAGTTCATTTCGTCCTGTGTGTCACCTGGTATGGATAATTTATCTAACACTAAAAAGAATATAGGGAGTGCTCTATTATTTCATAGAATATTAAGTTCATGTGGTATATAATAGCCAAACACTTGCCTTCTAACCCTACCAGGATTTAACAGTTAAAAAGATCAGTTTGGAATCTCATCACTAGATGGCATTGTTACACTTGAATACAATTTAAATAATACAATGACCAAATGAGCTAGTTAAATTAGTAGACAATTATCCCTCTTCTTCCATTCCTCCTTTTATGTGTTGAAACTGGTTACTTGTAGCCTGCAGGATAAATCCTATAGGATGCCCCACTCGGCCAGGGCTGTTTTTTCACAATCTCTCTCTTCCCGGCTTTCACCTCAATCTGTCATACAGATTTGACACCACATCGTTCCAACAGTACTTAGAAATGACATGTATATAATGCGGAATATTGTGCACATTTACAGCCAGGACTCTTTCTCTTAAACGTTGCTTGCTACACCTTGGCCTCCGCACTTCTGCCTAGCTGGATACTCTTTACTTTCCACATATAAATGGGTGCCTAAACCAAAACTTTTATTATGATTATGATTTGCAAGAAAATCCAGGGTACTGCATAACTGATTTCTGCCTTTTTTTTCCCTATTAGCATTTTCGGGTTTTCAGTGAGCCTCCTGGAAGCTAATGAAGGCCACGGGACATGCAGGGCAATGCTAACACATGATATTTTTATGATTCAGTTCCATTAATGCTGCACATTATAAATCAAGTTAAGTGGCATTTCTATTGAAAGAGGTTCTTCTTTCTTTCTTTCTTTCCTTAAGATCAACAAGACCAATTCAATAAGCCTAGCAACCCATTTTCTTCCGTAAGATAGACCCCAGCTTTGATTTCTTGCATTATCATAATCTAGCACTTTTCCTGTTCTAAATGAAAACTCACTGGGGAAGCTAAATCATTCCATTATGAACGTTATCAAAAAGCAATAGTGTACTATTTTTAAATGACTACAAATCCAAAATGCATTGTAAATTGTCCCCAGCCCACACTTACACACCCAGCCCACACTTACGCAATACCACCCAAACACTCTGTGTATGTGATTACTATACATCACGTTCACATATTTCAGAAGTAAGTACAATCCATTGTGGGTGTTGGTTACTATTTACAGAGAAGGGATGCTGGAAATACCTACCCACATCACAGAATGATAATTTTGTTTTATTAAGATAATAGAGCATAGTTGTTTTGGCAGATTGCAATACATCTGTAGTATGCACCTCTGACTAAGATTGCCACTTTGTTCTTTTTCAAATGGTTCTTCCTCCCCCACCCCAACTCAGTATTTTCCCAAGAGTCTGGAATATTAACTCTTTAAATCCCTCCAACAAAATCCTTATGGAGCCATACTTTCAATTCCTATTAAGAGAACTTAGAAACCACAAAGCTGACTGTGCAGCAATATATGCTACCCAATTAATTAATACTTCCATATAAACTATTAAGTAATGAAGTGCATGTAAACATTAAGGCCATTTTTTAGTGTAAACAAACTTGGATTACACAAGATAATTGAGTTTGAGTACGGATATTACTGAATATAGAAGAAGTTCTGCAGGAATTTATAATGTGCTACAATTTCTGTTAGACTGCTGGCTACTAGCTAACAGAACAGGCAAGAAGGAACTGGAAAAAATGACTAGCTGGTCTAAGCCTTCAATCATTAGTTACCCAAAACAAAGGGTAGATCCCTTTACTACTGAAATTTATAGTAATATGATTACATGAATTTAACTTATTATATGTAATCTTCTTTACAAACTGCCTAGTATCAAGATTTTTAAGCCCAAATTTTAATGTCTTTTTAGCTTTTAAAATAATGTATATTAAATTATTCAGAAATATGTTCATACATCATACTGACTTACTGAGATATTAAAAGCAAAGCATTTTTATTCAGGCCAACATTTCAAATAATTCATTTTAATTTTCATTCATCTCAAATTCCTTTAAATGCATCTGAGAATCACAAAGGAAATTGCTTCCAGTATAAAATTTGTCTGTATTCAAGTTTATATTTCCTGAGAGAACATATCTGGCTACTTAAATTGTGAATGAAAGGAACTATTTCAATATTATTTATTTGTATGGTATTATAACTTACAGTGTAGCCTAACAAATTTTGATGTTGCAAATGAAACCTATTTGTAATTCTACCAGTATTCTCATGAACTCCTTCATTTACATTGTACAGGTGGCAAAGTTTTCGTACACTATTCTAAAGTAAAAAAATGTATATACATAAATGTAAATTCTTAAACAATACAATTTATAATAAATATACATTTTATTCGAAGAATAAAAGGAAGTTTATTCTTTGTAGGAAAAAAATGACTTGACCAATGTTAAAACACTAGTCTGCCGAAAGATACTTCGATTGTTCTCCCTTGAATTTCCTAACGAACTGATATGAATGTGATTTAAGTTCCAACAATGTTTATACTCTTGTCAAATTTCTCAAGTGAACTTCTCCTGTGCTCGTATTCTCTCTTTTCTCCTCTCTCTCTCTCTCTCCCCTGTCGCTCTCTCTCTCATACACACACACGTAAACAATAGCACCAGCTCTGTATCACTCAAGCATTAATTTTAAATTTATCTCCAAGCTTAAAAGCGATATACATTGCATTAAAACTTGTGAATAGAGCTGTTTATATCAGCGCCTTGAGGGGAATAGAGTGCCTTTACTTAGCATAGAGCTTCTTCTGAAAAAGTGTACATATAATTTTCAGTATTTCTGTCAATCTAACTTGACTAATTTTGTTCAGCACCCTGAAATATTTTTAATGTTTTAATTTTTTTTTAAATAAGAAGCTGAAATAAACTGCCCCTACTACTACTTGAATTGTTTGATTATTAACTCCATATCATAACTTCTCATGGAGATTTTAAAAATATATCCTTGACTGCAAATGATTCTATTACAATCACAATAATAAACAATGGTCATTGTGTTTGCAGTGTACATTGTTTACAAATCAGTTTAAAGTTGCCATGAAGTAAAACAGTGTGCCTTTAGACAAGTTCAGAAGAAAGTTAATGGCTTTAGAAACTCCGTTTCTATTAGCATAATTGTAAATTTAACAAAATGTATTGTCATAAACTACAGGGGTACATGTGTAAGCACCATTAAATTTTTATTGGTATAAATTGCCTTAATGTGTTTTTCCATCAAAAAAGAATAGGGTAAAATAGAAATCATTTTTAATTATTAGACTTATAAATGCACTTCACTAAAAACTCTACAGTGCATTAACAGTGGCATTGATTTTATAAAATGAGTTTATTTTGGGTTAACTCAAGGCTTTCTTAAGGGGTAATTGGTGAAAAGCAAGTGGTTTCTTTGTAAGCACAAACGTCAGAGGGCAGGATGGCATAGTGAAAGACTACGGGACCAAATTTTGGCAACCTAATTCTTATCTCTGCCACTTTTATTATCCATGTCATCTCTGGCAACTTCATGGATCCCCATTTTAACTTCCTAGATCCTCATTTTCCTCATCTTTAAAATGATACTACTAAAACTTGTCTAGCATTTCCAACTGGGTTAGGTTGTTGTAAGAGAATAACTAAAGTGTTTCAAAAACTGTAAATTGTTATAAATTCAAGGTGTTATTACCCCGCAAGTCCTTCTGGTGGGATAAATACTTCTCATGAATATGGGAATTTGGGTTTTGTCTGTTTTAAAATTTGGCAGTCTTTAGTAGTCAGGTATACAATCTGGCAGTTCACGAGGAGTGTCTTCTCTTTTATACCCAAAATAATTTGACATTTTGGTAAAAATGGAAAGCATTTAGAATTTGAAAATCAAATTGACAGTAATCAGAAAGTTTTTACTCTCACCATACCATACACAGGTCTTGACAGCTATGTTGTGTATAATTATATTCCTACACATAGATACATATACATGTTTATGAAAAAATGTGTCTATATTATATATACATATAATATCTTGCACACACACAGAAAATCATCCCATCTCATTTAGAAGGAGGAGAAAACTGAAAATGACTGCTCTGGGATCAGATAGTTGATCTTCATTTTCTTTCATTTGAAATATCAGATTTGAAATTAGTCCAAAGACTACCATGAAGCACAAAATTGTGTGTGTTAACATCATCTTTGAAAACTAAACTTTGCCAGGCACAAGCCCTATTTTAGTCCTCAATTCAATTTGATGCAGATAATGAGATTAATTTGCCAGCTTCATTTTAATATTGTCTTTATTTTTAAAAAGCCCATTGACAGTGTCAAAGATTTTGATTAGATAATTTGATCACATTTCTCAAGCTAGATACAAATTAAAGTTGGAGCTAAAACAGAAAATCTTACTGTTTACTATTCAGAACAATCTTCCTATTTCAGGAAATGGCAAAGCTCCAAAAGCCACATGTGTACAAATGAAAATTCATAACATGTTATTCAAACTCCTGTTGTATTTGTGCAATTTACTAATTAGATATGGTAAGTATCAGCACTGAAATATTGTAGTAATAGCATCAAAAGGCAAAAAAAAAAAACCCTACTTTTCTCAGTTCACTTCTCTTTATGAATGACATAAAAGCCTGTTTTGTAGCATAACTACTCTTGTATATAAAACATAAAATAAACCTTAAGACTGCTGTGCATGTTTTAACAGGAGACCTGTTTTCTACATGAGAAAGGAATACTTTTCTACATGCTGAAAAGAATACTTTAATTAAGATTGGTGGTATCTGGAATACATCAGGGTAATATCCATGTATACAAACTAATTTCTTGTTGAAATCATGTGCATTATATTATGAAAATACCAAGGCATTTGACTTCATTGGATCCCAAGACATAACCTTAAAAAGGAATTAGTTCTTCTCAGAGTTATCCTCCTACTTTAAAAAAAAAAAAAAAAGACTTTCCTTTTCTTACTTACAGGATTCTTTGGAAATGGATCCATCATATAAATAGGTCAGCTATATATCATTATGTACTGATAAGGTATTTAATTCCAGGTTAATGGTTTTAAAAATTAGAGAGGAAATATGTTTGTAATTTTCGACAGGCACAAAAACACTGACTCTCCAATTAACACAACTACCTTCTTTAGGTACAATCTCCACTAAGCCCCTGCTGGAAAGAGCATTTTGTTAATAATAATAGTATCTAACATTTATTGAACGCTTACTGTACCAGGCATTGTGATAAGCATTTTACATATATGCCTTATTTAATCTCTTCCATTTGTCCAATGAAACCATACTATTCTGACAATCCATTTTACAGATTAAGAAATGGAGGCTTTAGAGAATTAAAATAGCTTGCTTAAGTCACATAAACCATGGGTACTAGAATTTGAACCGATGTACGTTCTACTTTCAGGGCCCTGGTGGTGCAGTTGTTAAGAGCTCAGGCTGCTAACCAAAAGGTTGGCAGTTCAAATCCACTAGCCACTCCTTGGAAACCCTATGGGGCAGTTCAACTCTGCTGTGAGTCAGAATCTACTCGATGGCAACAGGTAAGTAGTGTCCTACTTTAGAGCCTACCATCTTACTAACCATGATATATATATTGCCTACTGGACAATGAATAAGGAAGGCTAAAGAGGAACTGATGCCCTTGAATTACGGTATTGTGAAGAATATTGAATATACCACGAAGTGCCAGAAGAACGAAAAAATTTGTCTTGGAAGAAGTACAGCCAGAATGCTCCTTAGCAGGAGGCTGGTGAGACCTCGCCTCACATACATTGTGCATGTTGTTAGGAGGGACTAGTCTCTGGAGAAGGACATCATGCTTGGTAAAGCAGAGAGTCAGTGAAAAAGAGGAAGACCCTCAATGAAATGGATTGACACAGTGGCTGCAACAACGGGCTCAAACATAGCAACGATTGTGAGGATGGCGCAGGACCAGACAGTGTTCCTTCTGGGACGCTATGAGTCAGATCCAACTCGATGGCACCTAACAACAGCAACAGTTTTAACCTCAACTATTTCTCATTAACAGAAGAAATTGACTCCTGATAGGGATCATACTTGTGTAAATGTTTGTTAATGATTGTTAATGACCAAGATTTGCTGGTGCCATTTTCGAGGTTGACACTGTTAGCAGACACAGATTTCTTGCTTTCTAGCACTAAATTAAGTATCTTGGATGTGCAAATTTTAGGGCTCTGGAATCATGACACATTTTTTACGCCAACTTAAACAGAAAACACTTCATTCATTTTCAAAATGGGATGAAAGGGAATAAATGTAATGAGTACCTACTGTATCCCGCAGGTTCCCATGGCAGCATAGCAGGCTCAAGGGTCATCAGACGGGGAGGAAAAAAAGAGACACAAAAAGGGAGATGCTGGATCTCATACATGGAATCACATCAGAGAGAAAGGAGGAGCTGAGGCAGCGTGATGTCTGGGAATCGAAGCAGAGGAACAGATCAGGGAAGGTTTGGGCAGGCTTCAGCAGCACGTTCCTACCTCCTCGTTTCTTATCTCCCTAATCCTACTCTGATGATCTGGGAACACAGCTTCCCTCTGCCCTATAGTTGCTACCATCCTTCCTCAATTTATTTTATTATTTTTTCCTTCCTTCCTTTCTTTCTTACTTATTTCATAAATATGTGCTTGTACACCCAAGTGCATGAGTTGTTTTTAATCACACCACGACTTCTCATTGTATTCTGTTACACCAACTGAGAAAATCCCGGCCACATTGTTCACATACCACTATTAAAAAAAAATTTAAATTTCTTAAATGCTTATAGTTAATATATATATGTGTATATATATATACACACACACACACATATGTAGACAAAACTAAAGAAAAGGAAACTCAATGCAAGTTATTTGTATTGATAAACAATACATGTTTCTACAAATCACTGAGCAAATGCATGCATACATACACCCACAGACTCAATAATTCATAAACTGATCTTTTAAGTATTGATTATAGTAATACAATCTACTAACAGTTCTCAGGTTTACTGAGTCTTTTCTCTGACTCTTCCAACAGCTCACTACACACTTCTTATTTACTACTTACTTCTCTTCCTTCCCTTCCCTTTTCTTTATTTTCTTGATATGTTAAGCACATCTTGGGAAAACAAGGTCTAAATATACCAACTAAATTAAGGGGGCAAATATTTATTTAATACTTATGGAATTTGTGTGCTCATTCATTCCTTCTTTCATACACCCAATCTTCTATACATTCTTTGATTTTTTTTTTAAATAATTTTATTCATTTAAACAAATAGAATGGTAGTGCTGGATACTCAGTCATTCCTACCCCTGAGGAGCTTATAGTCTTATTCAGTATTTCCCTGAGTAATCTGGCTATAATAACCACATGGGGTTGTAGCTAAAACTAAATGTTTTTAGATGTCTCCCCCAGGGATTCTGACGATAGATCTGAAGTGGGGCCAGATGCTTCTTATGTTAGGATATCTCTGTGACACAGTGGTGTAGTAGTGGTAGTCATTATTTGTCCAAACTAATGTAGGCTGTGGTGTTTTAAAAATAGATTGGTTAGAGAACTCCTGTATTAAAACTAGTTTTAATTAACATTTTTATACTCTAATAGAATCCATCTAAATCCATCTAAAAAGCAACAGCACAATGCTGATTTAGATACTACATGTGAAATCATGGTGCCTGGATTCTGTTACCCACAAAATGATTTGGGGACAATAACTAAACTCTTCTGTACAGAAATGATTTAAGTATTAATTAACTACTTAATTCATTGGCTTGAAGAAAGCCCTGTTGATCTACTTTCAAAAGTTCACAACCATGAAAAATCAATGGAGCACAGTTCTACTCTGAAACATATGGGGTCAAAATGAGTTGGAATCAACTCAACATTAACTGAAACTAATTCATTGGCACAGTATTTTGAGTAACATCTTGATGGCTAAAAGAAAAAGGATAATAGACAAATATTCAATATATTTTTAAGCATTGATGTACTCACATTACCATTATTATTTTTTTAGTTCCTTAACATTGTTGGAAACCCTAGAGGCGTAGTGGTTAAGTGCTACAGCTGCTAACCAGAAGGTCAGCAGTTTTTCCTCCGTGATTCATCACTGTGGCCATGTATCAGAATAATCTTTTCTCAAAAATATACAATCACAGACCCCTTCCTAGGCCTACCATATCATAATCTCTTGTGGTAGAGAGTAGAAATATGTGTTTAAAAAATATATATTTTACTGTATTTTAGGTAAAAGTTCACACAGTGAATTAGATTCCCATTCAACAATTATTATACAAATTGTTCCATAACATTGGTTACAATTTTCGCAATGTATTAGCATTCTTTTTATTTAAATTCTGTTTGTTCTGTTTCCATCGATCTAGCTTCCATTCTCCACCTTGCCTTCTCATTTTTGCTTTTGGATAAATGTTGACCATTTGGTCTCATATAGTTGACTGCTTAAGGGACACATTACTCACAGCTAATATTGTTTATTTTATAAGCCAATCTATTTTTTGGCTGAAAGATAACTTCCAGGAGTGGCTTCAGTGCCAAGTTCACAGGGTATCTTAAGGTGATAGTCTAGGAGGTTCTTCTAGTCTCTATTAACTCAGTAGGTCTGGCCTTTTTTAGGAATTTGAGTTTTGTTCTACTTTTTTTTTCCATTCTCTCTGGGACCTTCTATTGTGTTCTTGGTCAAAACAGCTGGTAATGGTAGCTGGGCACCATTTAGTTCTGCTCTCAGGTTAGAAGAGGCCGTGGTCCATGTGGGTTATTAGTCCTGTGGACTAGTTTATTCTTTGAGTTTTTGGTTTCCTTCATTCTCTTTTGCTCCAGAAAAGTAATGACCAGTAGATGTATTTTAGATGGCCACTGGCAAACTTCTAAGACCCCAGATGCTACTCACCGAACTAGGGTGTAGCACATTAATTTTATGAACTATGTTCTGCCAAATGACTAAGTAATCGCATGAGATTATGGTCTTAAGCCTTTTAACCCAGTAAACCAATCTGCGAGTTGTTTGGATATGTCTGGGAAGTCATAATAACTGTGCGCCCTTTGTGCTTTATTATATATATGGATAGATATGCAGCACACATGAACATGTATTTACATATGCCTACAGATATATCTACACATGCACGTGCATGTATTCACATATGCTTTCCTATACACATATATGCATATGCTTCTACCTATGTAGCCCTACACATTTACCTCGGTCAAGTTGTGCAGACTTCACCTATATTTTGTATTGCTTTTTCCATCACCAAAAATAACAAATGTCTACTATCTAGTAAATGATCCCCTCTCCATTCCCCTCCTATCCCTGGTAACCATCAAAGAACATTTCTTTCTGTGTGTATATCTATTCCTGACTTTTTTGTTAAAGTGGGACCATACAATATTTGTCCTTTTGTGATTGACTTATAATTGTTCTCCAAATTCATCCATGTTATAAGATGTTTTGCAGACTCGTCATTATTCTCTATAGTTGCATATTATTCCATTGTATGTATGTACCACAGTTTGTTTATCCATTCTTCCATTGATGGGCACTTAGGTTGTTTTCATCGTTTGCTATTGTGAATAATGCTTCAGTGAACACAGGTGTACCTATATGTATTCGTGTCACTGCTCTTATATCTCTTGGATATGTAAACCTAAGAGTGGGATTGCTGGATCATAAGGTATTTCTATATCTAGCTTTTCAAGTAAGAGCTATACTGTTTTCTATAACGGTTGCACAACTTTACAATGCCACCAGAAATATGTATTTTTAAAAAGTGGTTTTAATGCTCTTACCATAATCCTCCTATTCCAGTTAAAAACCAGTGTTCTCCTTGGGCAGTTAGCCACAGTAATCCAGGGTAGATAATTTAAGTCCTGGGTGATTGAACAAAACAATGTTGAATTATGAGAAAATGAGAATAGCTACTACTTTCCATACCCATCATAATTCATGTTCGTTTTCATAATATTGAGAGAAAGACATAACCGTTGGCCTCACCACCATGAGTAAACATTACATGATCCACCCTCTGGGAGAAGAGATCTAGACATGTAAAACAATGATTAACTACAGTATTTTATAGTACAATTTGGAATGTGTTAAGATGCTTATTCCTTAAGCAGATAAATTTTCTTAGCTGAGTTATAGACTAATAATAAACAAATCAAAATCAAACCAGTTACCTTTGACTTATGGTGACCCCATGTGTGTCAGTAGAACTGTGCTCCTTAGTGTTTTCATGGCTGTGACCTTCTAGAAGCAGATTGCTAGGTCTTTCTTCTGAGGCACCTCTGGATGGGTTTGAACCACCAACCTTTCTGTTAGTAGCCCGCTTCTTAACCATTTGTGTCACTCAGGGACTCCTAGACTAGTAATAAAAACAGGCAAACAAACAAACCCAGTGCCTTGGAGTCAATTTCAACTCATGAAGACCCCATGTGTTTCAGAGTAGAACTATGCTCCATAGGGTTTTCTTGGCTGTAGTATTTATGGAAGCAGATCACCAGGCCTTTATTCCATGGAACCACTGAGTATGTATGAAGAGCCAACCTTTAGATTAGGCCTTGATTGCAAACCACTTGAGCCACACTAATAACAGATATATTTAATATCATAATTAATTTTGTATCTCACTCCAACCCCCTCCCCTAGACCTACCACCTGGAAACAGAACAGAAAATTAGGAAATGGCCAAAAGTAACATATATATTTTTCAATGCCATAAATCTGTTAGCAAATTGTAAAAGAAGAAATTTTTACCTTTAAAAAAAATAAATCTGTACTGCAATCACATTTGTACTTGTACAATCCACAAAAAGGAAAGTTGAAATTTATAGAATGATATGTTTTCCTTGCTATTGAATGACTGAAGAAATAAAATGATGTTTATACAGATTAATTTATGAAAATCCATTGTGAAATCTTATTTTTCCACTTATTTAACAACTGGGTAATTGACATACACTTTATAAGTCTTAGTGTTATTGAGGTAATTAAATACAATATTCTCCATATTTTCTAAGTGTAGGATGCACAGTCTCTCTGTGTCTTAAACCAAAAAAACCAAACCCATTGCTGTCGAACTGATTCTGACTCACAGTGACCCTATATGACAGAGTAGAACTGCCCCATTAAGTTTCCAAGGAATGGCTGGTAGATTCGAACTGCCCACCTTTTGGGTAGCAGCCGAGCTCTTAGTCTCTGTGTCTTAGGCCCCTAAAAATAGGATGAAATTGGACTATATGATATCAAAAACTCTCCTGGTTAGGAGTGGGTAAAAAAACCCAACTCTATAGCTATACTATGGCAGGTAAAGAGAGAGAGAGAGAGATAATCTCCAACCAGGCCACTGGTTGTGGTGAGGTAGCCTAACCTAGCACCATTAGATATAGCTGTTAAACAAATGCAATTTACTTTTCACATTCTTCTTGAGTGCCAGTGAGGTGGGTGTTTTTAATCAGCCGTGAATTTTCAGAGTCCTTCTAAAACCATTACTAGGATGTGAGAGGTTAATCCCACCTCCTGACCTCATAGAGCTGTGGGCCAGACCTTTGGAATTCTGAAAGGCAGCGAGGCCTCTTTCCTTCTGATTTAGTTTTACAAGCTCCTGGGACATCAATTTTTAAAGGCCCAGTCAACAGATTACAGAAATCATTCAAGTTAAATTTTTATTAGAAAAAAAAATCACTTCACAAATACCCTGTCCTGTGAAAACACAAATTTAAATATACTTAGCTGGTAAGGAGTAGCAGAGGGGATGGAGCTAGGGCACTTGAAAGACTTTTGTATTGTGGATATGCAGCCTTAAGATTAAATAGTTTTTCTAGTGGTTCTGTCAAATAATTAGTATCAGTTATTATTTCTGAAGGCACCAAAATGCATTAGAGATAATTGGCAAGGGCTCATATAGAAAGAGCATTTTGGATACAACCAGTGACAATAAATGCAGGCACACGAAACATCCAGAATACCTTTCTTTCCTGCCAATTTTTGAAACTAAATTGTCTATTTCTAAAGAAGTTACTAACTTTTTTGTCAAAAGTTCTTGGAATCTTTATCTGATAAAATAAATGTATAGGACTTCTTTCTTACCTCAAAATTCTATCTTTGCCTGGGATGGAGGGGTTTTACCAGGACCAGTTGCCGTCAAATTAACTCCAACTCACGGCAACCCCGTGTGTGTCAGAGTAGAACTGTGCTCCACAGGGTTTTCAAAGGCTAATTTTTTGGAAGTGACCACCAGGCCTTTCTTCTGAGGTGCCTCTGGATGGACTTGAACTTCCAACCTTTCAGTTAGCAGCCGAGTGCATTAACTGTTTACACCACCCAGGGACTCCTGGAGGGGCTCTAGTTGTACTGAATTTCTTCTCATTTACACAGAAATTATCCACAGTCCAGTAATTTGGGCTGCACTCTTTCATTTCTCATTCATGTCTGTAAACTGCTGGTATGCAAATCACAATATCTGGAAGGATTAGTTCACTGTATGATTGCTACTGCCAAGATCAGAGTTACAGCGTGGTTCAACAAACCATTTATGGGTTCAATTGTGAGTATGTGTGTGTTTTGGTTTCTTCTGGCGGGGGTGAGAATTTGCAGTATTATATTGGCACATCCTTACTTAGGGTCATCATGTCCCAGGAGAGTACCTTTGCAAGGCAGTGGATTAGAGTCAAGGTTTTGGTCTGTGGTCCTGGACCAAAAAAAATAAAATAAAATATAAACCAAAAAAACCTCAAAAATAAACTCCATAGGAATCAAATCCTCAGCCTCAGCATCAGTATCATTAGATTCTAACCATCTGAGCCTCAGACCAAAGCAGAAGCCAACTGATTTTAATGTTATTGATAGTTTAATTAATACTCTAACCTTTGTTTATACATTACTTTGGCTTAGGAATCTTTCAGAATTTACGACAATAGACTCTCTTTCATCTCTAAAATTGAAAGTGGGAGAAAGGTAGTTCTGCTGAAATCTTACAAAATTTTAATTTTACCCGGCTTTATCTAGCACAAGCACAATACTGGAAGCCCCTCAAGGGATCCTACCAGCTAGCCCACGAAGTCTGTTGAAATTACAGCAGTGGGCTCTTGTTAAAACACTGAGGTAACCTGGCCAAAAATAATTACTGATGTGGCACACAAAACACTATCAAAGGCATGGTGCAAGAGAGTTTGGTGACGTAGCAGGATTTTTAAAAACAAAAACAAAACAGATTCTCCAAAAGTGAACACTAAATTTGATTCCCTACCCATGCCTTCCTGCCATCTTCCTCTTTCCCAGTCTTCTCCACCAAATTAAATAACAATGGCTTTCTTCCGTTGTGCAGAAAGGATGATTGGAGTCACCCTTTACTCTTTATCTCACACTCCACATAGAATCCGTTAGCAAATCCTGTCAGCTTTATCTTCAAAATATAACCAAAATCAACTACTTCTTTCCTTCTCTCTGCCACCATTCATCTTTTTTTCTGGATTATTCTACCCTTGACACCCCCTAATCTGTATTTAACATACCTAATAAAAGGGATTTCATAGAGACCACACTGAAAGCTGGTTATGTCTCCCTTGAAGTTGTGTGCAAATGGAGGGGACAGTGTCTTATTCTTTCTAGGGGAGTGAATTCCTTGGTCAGAGGCCATGCTATGTGAGATATCATGGCAATGTATAAGGTTTTTAATAAATCCAGAGTGGTGGTGTCAGCATAAGCATAACAGGAGATCCACTGAGTATAAATCATTGCCCTTCCACACTGGAGACCATTGGGTAGTTGACTGGTCTTCCTGGGATAAGTTGCACTCTCCAACACTCAAGCTTAGTCATTATGGCTGAATATTAGGCATGCAGATGTAAGGGTTTCCATGTCAGACTTACTGAATGGAAGTTCATGTGGTTGAGCTGATAGGTAAACACTTCCTACCACACCACCATCTCCACCCCAATGGCCACTTTGTTTAGAAACCATTGAGCAAGTTCGAATATATCTGCATTAGGATGCTGTGGACCTCAACAGAGTGGACCATCTCGGCCAACTGGTTATTAAGAGTACCCTCCATAACTGGGAATCTTTGATGAGTTTTTGCCATTCTCTGGCTCTATTCCAAGGGCTCTATCACTATGACCTTTCTAATTGCCGCTAATTTTTTATTCCTCTTCCTTTCAAGTGCCAGTTCTCCAGTCAAATTATTGTCCAATGCCCATGCAAAGTTTCCTTTTCTTTCCAGGAAAAATATGTAATTAAATGTTCCATATATCATTCCAATTCTTTATGGTGTGGGCATATACTATAGAACCATCTCTGTAGCAGGCTCATATTTTCCTCAAGTTACTAGTCATAGGACTCTTCATGAGGCCATAAGTAGGTGCTGAGCAAGGGATGTATTTTAAGAATATGCATACTCAGTTCATAAATCACTTACATCTTCAGGACCCATTCAGGGCTGGCGTCATAATCACAACTACTACTTTATTATGGAATGTTCCTAGGCACATCTAACTATGCAGCTAAGTGGGTCAGATAGCAACAAGTACATGATGGAAGGCTCTAATCATATGGTCCCCTGGTAGTTGATAATCAGATATTTGGTTTCTCCTAGAGCCCAGTATCAAATAAAGAGCTGCTTTTAGAAGGAGAATGTATTTTTGACAATGAGGGTATTGATTTAATCAAATACCTGAGGTCTCTACTAGTGTGTCTTTACCCAGATTTCATATAAAATTCCTATTTGCTAGAAAACGTGACAGAGCTGTTTGTACTTCAACCTTCAGTAGCTAGATAGCCTTCTTCTTGACCCCATTTAAACCATGAGCCTCTCAGGTTACATATTGTCAGTGGTACATATTGTCTCCAAAACCAAAGAGGAATTATACTGTCTAGTTCTTGGAATTTAGATGTACATGATGCAACAATTTTTCCTTTAATTATCCCAAATCATGGAATTCCCAGAAACCTGTTTGATGTCCCTGTGTTTTTATTGAATTGATCTTTTATCTATCTATCTGTCTATCTATCTACCTGTCTGTCTATCTATTTACCTATCAACCTACCTATCAATCTATCTATCTATCTATCTGTCTGTCTATCTGTCTATCTGTCTCTGTCTATCTATATACCTATCTATCTACCTATCTGTCTGTATATCTATATAAACATGGTCTAAACATGGTATAAAGGTACCTGCTACTTCTTTCCCCCTAGGTCCTATAAGCAAGGTGACATAAATGTACTAGAATAGTGCCATATTCTGTGGGATTTGATGATGATCGTGTGATCATGGTCCCTGAGAACTATATTAGGTACACAGAAACTGAGAATTGATATAACCCTGAGGAAAGTTAGTAATGGTATACTGCTTTTATTGCCAGGTAAAGTAAATTGTTTTTGGCGTTTTTTAAGGCAATAGAATAGAATAAAGAAAAAAGCTTTTCTTTTCCTCTCCAAATTAATATCCATATATCAGGAGAGTACTTTAACTTCAGTAGGTAGACCAGCAGCTACAGTTGGTACCATGACTTGATTAAATTTCCAACTATGCACTGTTCAAGATCAATAGGAATTGCCAACCCTGAATCTTCCAGATTTTTGATGGTGACAATATCCTCTGTAGTTCTGTGGTTCTTCCAGGGATGTGGTATTGTTACTCATTAAAATTCTATGTTTTTATTACTATATTGATAGAGAATCAAATGTCTGGGGACTTCAAATTGTTACTTCTAATTATAAGAGCCTTCACTCTATGGGTTAGGGAGTCCATGAAGGAGTCTTTCATTTGCTGAGATTATACATCCCAACTATGCGTAAGCACCACTACTCGTCTGTAAGTTTGTTGTACTGTGGTGGCTTGCATGTTGCTGTGATGCAGGAAGCTATGCCACCGGTATTTCAAATGCCACAGGGTGACCCAGGTTGGACAGGTTTCAGCAGAGCTTCCTGACCAAGACAGACTAGAAGAAGGACCTAATGGTCTACTTCTGAAAAAAGTGAAAACCTTATGAATATCAGTGAAAACTTTTTGAATATCAGTGGAATATTGTCTGATATAGTGTCAGAAGATGAGCTCCTCAGGTTGGAAGTCACTCAAAATACAACTAGGGGAGAGCTGCTGCCTCCTCAAAGTAGAGCCAGCCTTAATGACGTGGTTGGAGTAAAGCTTTTGGGACCTTCATTTACTGATGTAGCACAACCTAAAATGAAAAGAAACATCTGCAAATATCTACTAATAATTGGAATGTAGAATGTATGAAGTATGACTCTAGGAATATTAGAACTCATAAATGAAATGAAACACATAAAGATCTATATCCTAGGCATTAGTGAGCTGAAGTGGACTGGTATTGGCCATTTTGCATCAGATAATCATATGGAATACTATGCAGAGAATGACAAATTGAAGAGGAATGGCACTGCATTCACCATCAAAAAGAACATTTCAAGATCTATCCTGAAGTACGATACTGTTAGTGAAAGGATAATATACATATGCCTACAAGAAATAGCAGCTAATATAACTATTATTCAAATTTACAAATGAACCATTAAGGCCAAAGATGAAGGAAGTGAAGATTTTTACCAATTTCTGCAGTCTGAAATTGATCAAACATGCAATCAAGATGCATTGATAATTACCGGTGATTGAAATGAGAAAGTTGGAAACAAAGAAGAAGGGTATGTAGTTATAAAGTATAGCCTTTGGTTATAGAAATGACACCAGATATCGCATGATAGAATTTTGCAAGACCAATTACTTCTTCACTGCAAACACCTTTTTTCACCAACATAAATGGTAACTATACACATGGAACTCGCCACATGGAATACACAGGAATCAAATTGACTACATCTGTGGAAAGAGATGATGGAGAAGCTCAATATCATCAGTCAGAACAAAGCCAGGGCCAACTGTGAAACAGACGATCAGTTGTTGTTCAGGATAAGTTTAAAGCTGAAGAAAATTAAAACAAGTGCACAAGAGACAAAGTACAACCTTGACTATCTCCTACCTAAATTTAGAGTCTCTTCTAACATCCATTTTCGGCCTTTTCTTTCTTTCCTGTCTTTTTAATGATCTTTTGCTTTCTTCATGTATGATGTCCTTGATGTCATCCCACAATTTGTCTGCTCTTGGTCATTAGTATTCAATGCATCAAATCTATTCTTGAGATGATCTGTAAATTCAGATGGGATATACTCAAGGTGTATTTTGGCTCTTGTGGATTTGTTTTAATTTTCTTCAGCTTCTACTTGAACCTGCATATGAGCAACTGATAGTCTGTTCCTCAGTCAGCCCTGGCTTTGTTCTGACTGATGATATTGAACTTCTCCATTACTTTTTTCCACAAATGTAGTCGATTTGATTTTTGTGTACTGCATTCAGCAAGGTCCATGTGTACAGTTGTCGTTTATGTTGTTGAAAAAGGATCTTTCCAATGAAAAGTTCCTTGGTCTTGCAAAATTCTATCATGTGATCTCCATGCGATCACCAAGGCCATATTTTCCAACTGCCTATCCTTCTTCTTTGTTTCCAACTTTCACAGTTCATTTACCAGTAATTATCAATGTTTCTTGATCGCATATTTGATCAATTTCAGACTGTAGCAGTTGGTAAAAATCTTCAATTTCTTCATCTTTGGCATTAGTGGTGGGTTTATAAATTTGAATAATAGTTATATTAACTACTCTTTCTTGTAGGCATATGAATATTATCCTATCACTGACAGCATTGTACTTCAGGGTAGATCTTGAAATATTCTTTTTGATGATGAATTGGAAGTCATCAAAAATGAAATGGAACAGAAGAAGAAGGAAACTGGCATTTTCTGAGAATACGTGATATGAAAGTTATTGTGCTAGGTACTTTCATATAAGAGAGATAATAGATTTAGACAAAAATGCTATGGGGGTAGGCATTATTATTAGGGAAATTTAAAATATGTCCTTCCTTCAGTGAGAGTGATTACTACAGTGATAAAGTTTCCCATTATCACTAAATCTTGTTTTTTGTCCTTATTCTGTCTTATCTTCTGCCAGTTTTGTGTTCTCTAATTGAATTAAACATTTTCTTCATACAACTGGGCAGTTTGTAATATAGTTCCTTATGACTGAACTTTTGATCCTTTCTTTAGTTGTCTTTTTTTAGCTGATTCTCAATATACTTCCAACTTTTAATCTCTAAATTAATTTGAGGAAATTCATTAATCTAAATACAAAGTAATTAGAATAATCCCAGATAAATGGACTCTTCCAAAATTCTAAAATTGCACCTCTCTTCATGTATAAAAAAATACCCAAATATTATGTAAATTCAATTTTAATTGGTGGAAGAAGAAATTCTGACACATCTTTTTTTTTTTTTTTTCCTTTTGGAGCAGATTCCCTTGTTGACCAAGTGGGTCTTCCATGTAATATATAAGGATCTTGTTTCCAGAAATGTACCTTAGATGATATTTTGGATAAGCATGGGGACAGACTATTTTTAAGGCTCTGTAATTCTCATATATTTATATTATGGATAAATTGCATACAATAAGTATTTTTATTTATGCATTACTGTTTTTGGGTAACTCTAATATGGAAGGCTAGGTTCTTTATCTACATTTGCTCTAGCCATAATTTTAATAGAAAATGAGTTATAATTGGATTTCAAGAAAGGTGTGGTCCTGTATTCTACTAATTTTAGAAAGTACACAGGACCAGTCTCAGAATGGAGTATGTGCAAACACCATATTATTTACAGCAAACTAAATAGAATGCCTTGATTTGGCACTGACTGCCTGATATTTCTCTTGAAAACTGTTACATATGTTTGTTTTGAGTTTCTGCCAAAATAGCAAGATTGTTAAATATCTTTCATGCACTTCTGTTAAATTCAAGGAAAGAATTACAGATTACCTTAGCTTAACTTTTATGCAACTGTGCAATGGGCACTAAATTTTTTCAAATAAAAAGTAAATAATATTCCTCTCACAAAAAAAAATCATATTTCTAAACATAAATGTATTGCAGTTGCAAGATGTAAATATTCATTTTTATACCTAAACCAACTCTATCCATAATATTGTGATTTATTTATAAATTACATATAGAATACAGTAAGATTATAATTATGAGGGAGCTGATTATCCAGTTGTCAATTATTTAAGGCTTTTGCTTCCCCTCCTTCTTCTTCCTGCTGTCCAACTTTCGGACAGTTATCACCTTGTTAGTATTTCTACTCCCTGCTTGTTAGTGAGATTGGCAGGGGAAGGGAAAAGGTGTGAAAACTTGAATCAGTAGATATTATTACTTGCAAGAATTTCCCATAAAAATTGGTAGAAGAGTTTGAAGCTAATTGCTAAAACTATGTTGGGGATATATGTATTTCATTTATTCTTGTTTATCTAGTCCTCCAATTTCAGAGAGTTATAAGTAAGATATAAGCTTACGAGGCAGCATAAAATTATTTTAGATGACCACTCTCTGAAGAACTTTATATAAAATAGCTAACCTAATAATTCAGATGTTTACATTTCAGATGATTTTATTAGAAAACATTATAATTTGTTCCCCAACTGAATTGTTCAAATACATGATTAAACATTTACAAAATATACTTGATGCATCTTTTTAACTAGAAAAATACAAATCTGAAAATCAGTATTTCATATATTTATATTTTGAAGATAGCACAATATATTACATTCAAGTTTAATTTTTTGATTTCTTTTAGTTAAAAGATATTGATTTCTTCTATCAGCAAATCTGAGTGTATTTGAAAGTATTTTCTCTGTATTTTTAAAATATGATATGAAATTCATCTGAATTTAAAACATGTTCCATTTGTTCACTTTCCCTAAACTTCAATAATCTCATGTAAGCATTCACTTTTTCAATTATTCAGTCATAAAATATTTACTGAGCATCAGTTTCATGCTCAATGCACTAGTATACATTGGAGATAAAGTGGTAAGCAATTTAGACATTAGCCAGCCCTCACAATGCTCACAGTCCAGTAGGAAAGACAGATAATGTTCAAATAATTTCACAATCTCATTTGCACTCCCTATTCAGGGTGAACAAACAAATCTGTCTTGGAAGAAGTACAGCCAGAATGCTCCTTAGAAGCAAGGATGGAGAGACTACTGTCACATACTTTGGACATGTTATTAGGTGGGATCAGTCCCTGGAGAAGGACATCATGCTTGGTAAAGCAAAGGGTCAGTGAAAAAGAGGAAGACCCTCAATGAGATGGATTGAAACAATGGCTGCAACAACTGGCTCAAACATAACAACAATTATGAGGATGGCACAGGTCTGGGCAGTGTTTTGTTCTGTTGTATATAGGATCGCTATGAATTGGAACCAACTCCACAGCACCTAACAACAACAACCTAACAACAATTCAGGGTGAACAGAATCGCAGAGTAATGTAAAGGGCAGGAGAAAGAATCAAAACACCCAAATTTACTAGACCCCTGAAATACCAGGCTGACTCTAACAGAGCTCCATGAGTGAGGTTTTCCAACCTTTCCCTAGAGGCCATCGTTTCTGCTCTGGGCCTAATTATTAGAACACATGTATAACTATTCAGCTCAGAGACAGTTATAACCACATCTGAATAGTTATAAACGATTTATAGTCAGATAGAGGAAAACAACAAGCCAGTAATACCAAGCAAATTGTGGGGATATATGCCATTTAAACATGGCTGCACTATTGACAACTGCAGCCCCCACAGGCCTCTATGCTGCACAGCATGTTGAGACTTGTCC
>NW_004443972.1:10634912-10646530 GCF_000243295.1 Trichechus manatus latirostris
ATGCCTTAGAAGATGTGTCAACTTACCTGTAACGTAGAATTAAGTAAAACAAAAAAGAAAACTCCCAAGTATAAATAATTACCAACAACTAAGGAACTATAAGATGTGGGGAAAAAAAAAAAAAAAACAGGAAAAACAACATATTCTCCTACATGTTATCCTCATCTAAGTTGTTTGTGGAAAGAGAGAAAACAAAATGGATTCTTAATAATAATGTTGATTAAACATGATATGTGGTACAAAAGAAATTCTATATGATGTGTGTACACATATATTTAGAAAACTTTTTTGAAAATTTAGGGGAATAGGACAGTCTTTCTTTATAAATTACTGTAATCCAACCCACTCATTATATTAGTAAGAAGGGGTAAGAAGATTTTAATGATTATAATAGACAAATATATAGATGCACTTCCATATGAGTAATATCAAGATAGGGTCATTATTAAGGTCATGGAAGTTATTGACTGAAATAATCTTATGGTGCATTGTATAAAATATTTTTCCCCTTTATCTTTTCTAATACAATAGGACAATTATTATCCTTCTGAGGTGATGACTCAGGGAAGAGATAGCACTCAGGATGGGGATTTATCTTGTTGTTAGTCCAAAGAAGACCTGTTCCTATGTTTTTAGGATGAGGGGCCTGCCCCCTTAAATCCTGTTTACGGACACTTTTTCAATAATTGGACATACCCATGCTAGAATGAGTTCAATCTGTACTTCTGGAACTTGACCAATCTTCTGCTTATATTCAGTGGAAACTGCTTAACTGTTAAATATGAATATCTACCCATCTCTGTTGTGGATACTGAAAATATTCAATGTAATTAGTGAGGACCCTTGGCAGCCCATTCCACCTAATTAAGACACTGAGTATGCTGAGACCCTAAGCCTAAATGACAAAAAGAAGCCTCTAGCTTGTTTCATGCCAAAGTACATAGTCACCAAAATCAGGAAGTCAACATATTTATGGTTTATACTATCCATCACTATTTGATGGTTTTATGCCTTATAAAATCCATTTTTACATTAAAGATTAATTCCACTGATATTAATTTATATAAATATAATTTTTAAAGACCTGTCATATTTCAGAAGCCCTGGTGGTGCGGTGGTTAAGAGCTCTGCTGCTAACCAAAAGGTTGGCAGTTTGAATCTACCAGTTGCTCCTTGGAAACGCTATGTGGCAGTACTAGTCTCTCCTATAGGGTCACTATAAATCAGAATTGACTTGATGGCAACAGGTGGGTTTATCATATTTCAAAAGATTCACATATACACAGTTATTTTTCTGAAAAGTCACTCAAGATTGTAGTAAATTTTGAAGAACACTTTTGTGCCTTTTGTATGTTTGTTTCTTTCTTTCCTAGTGTTTATATCTCTTACATTTTAGAAAGACATTTCTCTTTAATCTATCCCTAAATTTTCATCATTTCAAAGTTATTAATCCTTCTCCCAAACAGTTTTCATTTTAACTCTGCCTATAAAACTAAATACTGATCAGCTGTTGTTGTTATTACAAGCACACTGGCAGTAAGTCTGACTTAAACTGCTTTTTTTTTAAATGTTGGTCTTTTTTTTTTTGTGGTCAGTCAACACAACACAACTTCTCGTAACTCTGTGATGTTATAAAAGTCGCTTAACAATCAAATAATAAGAACTTTAAACAAGTTATTGGGTCAAGCCACATGGGCTCATTTCTAGTAATATTAAGAAGTAAGAAGAGTCTTATTTTTTTTCTTTGAAAAGAGAGGAAAACATAAACATATCTATATTACAAAATTGTAATAAAATACAGAAATACAAATCGTATCTATTTAACACATAAGTCTATTCATGATAGTATATACTCTTTAATCAGTAACTTTTTATTATTTTTTCTTTTTTATTGTACTTTAGATGAAGGTTTATAGAGCAAACTAGCTTCTCATTAAACGATTGATATACGTATTGTTTAATGACATTGGTTGCCAACCCCAAGATATGTCAAACTCTCCCCTTCTCAACCTTAGGTTCCCCATTGCCAGCTTTCCTGTCCTCTCTTGCCTTCTAATCCTTGCCCCTGGGCTGGTGTGTCCATTTAGTCTCATTTTGTTTTAAGGGACTCTCTAATCTTTGGATGAAGGGTAAATGTCAGGAGTGACTTCATTACTGAGCTAAAATGGTGTTTGGGGGCAATACTCTCTGGGTTTCTCCAGTCTCTGTCAGACCAGTAAGTCTGGTCTTTTTTCTAGTTAGAATTTTGTTCTACATTTTGTAATACCTATATCACTAAATTATAATAAAATACAGAAATATAGGTTGTATCTATTTAACACATGTCTATTTATGATAGTATGCACCCTTTAATTAATAACTTTTTAAAACTAAATATTTTATTAGCTATACTAGTAAACACTTGACAATCTGAATATACATTCTGAATATACATTTTAAAGCACTGCAACTACATTATTAAAAATATTGACTATCATTCACATATTTTGTACATTCTTCATATCTATTTCTTGAATTAGTCCAAATTCATGATGTAAGGTTATCAAAAGATGACATTTTATGAAATAGCTATATGTACATTCAATTAAGGTTTAGAAGACAGTAGTCAAGTAAGGGAATCATATTTACATATGCTTAAAACATTGAGCTGCTTAATCAGAGTCCAAGAATTGGACATATGAGTAAGAAAAATCAGTAGTCATTTAATCTGTCTTATTTGAGAGTTTCTTTCCCTGAGAACTGTTAATACCATTTGCAAGATGAATTCCCTAGTGCTTGCACATAATTCAGAAAAGTAGGTGGATACATTTTTATCAGACTTACAACACACATAAAGTAACCTGTGAATTTCTAAATGAATTCTAAAAAAAAAAAGAATGAATTTCATGTTTTTAAGTAATTTAACAGAGTAAATAAGGAGAATTCTTTATTATGCTAAACTGCTGAAAGAAATATACGGGAGACCAGAATAAATGAAACTTCTTGCTTTTTGAAGCAAGTGAGAAACTGTAGTCTTTCTCTCCGTCTCTGTCTCTCTCTCTCTAACATGATAGAGTCACTCATATGCCCTGAAGTCCTGCAATGTAGAAAGATACATGTGCCTCTACTCATCACCACCATCTTCATCCCATCTCATTTTATTATTTTTTTATTTCATTTAGCTTCTCTATGTCTTTTCAAGTAGATTAAGAGGGAGAACATAATAATATTTTTTTTTATTCTGTAATTGTAAAAATTATCTCTAAATGTTTGCTCAGGTATCTTATTGTTTTTCTTGTTGTAGAACAGAGGAAAGAAATACATGTGTTAATAGCCGCATTGGCTAAGTGCATAGAACGTTAGTAAGATGTATCAGCAAATAAATAAAATTTGTGTTTAAATAGAATTTAATTTTAATTAGTTAATGTAATTGTTCTCCTCTATTGTCATATAGGCCAAAAACAAAATTTTAGTTATTAGTAAAACAAATAACATTAAAAATAAGAACATTATTATGGGGCATTCATTTGTATCAGGGCAATATAAAACTTTGCAAATGTTTCAGAGCAGCTATATGTTTGCATTCTACACATTACCTACATGGACTCATAAAGATACGTATAAAGTATGACGAAAATAGATTTTTTTTTTAAATTGTGCTTTAGGTGAAAGTTTACAGAGTAAATTTGTTTCTTATTAAACAATTAATACACATATTGTTTTGTGACATTAGTTGCCAATCCAGCATGTCAGCACTCTCCCCTCGTCGACCTTGGGTTCTCCATTTCCATTCGTCCAGCTTTTTTGTCCCCTCCTGCCTTCTCGTCCTTGCCCCTGGGCTGGTGTGCCCATTTAGTCTCATATACATGGTTGAACTGTGTGTGTTATTGTTTGTTCTATAGGCCTGTCTAATCTTTGGCTGAAGAGTGAACCTCAGGAGTAAATCAAGTACTGAGTTTAAAGGGTGTCCAGGGGAATACTCTTGGGGTTTCTCCAGTCTCTGTCAGACCAGTAAGTCTGGTCTTTTTTTTTTTGTGAGTTAGAATTTTGTTATACATTTTTCTCCAGCTCTACCTGCGACCCTCTGTGGTGATTCCCGTCAGAGCAGTCAGTAGTGGTAGCCCGTTACCATCTAGTTGTGCTGGACTCAGTCTAGTAGAGGCTGTGGTAGTTGTGGGATTAATGGACACTTGTGTCTTTGGTATGGAGCCCTGGTGGCACAGCAGTTAAGAGCTCAGCTGCTAACCAAAAGGTTGACAGTTCGAATCCACCAGCCACTCCTTGGAAACCTTACGGGGCAGTTCTACTCTGTCCTACAGGTTCCTATGAGTCACAATTGACTCGATGGCAACAGGTTTGGTTTTTTTGGTGTCTTTGGTTTTTTTTCCTTCTCCCTTGCTCCAGACAGGGTGGGACCAGTAGATGTATCTTAGATGGTCACTCATAAGCTTTTAAGATCCCAGATGCTACTCACCAAAGTAGGATGCAGAATATTTTCTTTATAAGCTGTTATGCCAATTGAACTAGATGTCCCCCAAGACCATGGTCCCCAGCATTCAGCCCAGTAACTCAGGCCCTCAGGGAGTTTGGATGTGTCTATGAAGTTTCTATGACTTTGCCTCCGTCAAGCTGTGCTGACGTCCCCAGTATTGAGTACTGTCTTACCCTTCACCAAAGTTGTCATTTATCTATTGTCTAATTAGTGAAAATAGAATTTTAAGGCTATTTTTCAGAGTTCTTTATTATTCTAATGTACTTCATGAAAATCAGAGAAGGTAATTCTGGTATTTAGGATACAATGGTTTCCTAAACTGATTTGACTATGAAATCTATGTTCCTGGGGGCACCTAAAAATTACTTTGTGGAATTTTTTTCCCCCTAATGATTACCAAGTAATTCATCATTCCATCAGTTGCATAGGTATATTTTAGGACCTACCTTCTGGATCCATAAATGCCTTAGCTCATAGAAGACACAATTATATAGTAGTGAAGAAAGTAAAAATATCACAAGATGTCACTGTTTTTTGTACTTGTGTGTCAATGGTGGGTGTTTTTCACTTATGTTCTTCGAGTGCCATTAACTGAAGATATGAGTATAATTGATTAAAATCATGGATGGAGAAAGACCTTCTCTTCAGAAGGCAGCAGAAAAAAACAAAACTTGGGCACTGTGTCAATTATATCATTAAAACAAAATTGTCAATGAGCAAAAAGTTAACACAATATAGACAAACTTGAATCACTTTTCAGAAGAGCAGTAAATAGCCTCATATTCCATTCTAGTTCTAGTCTAAGTTTGAGAAAACTTTTTACCAAGTAGGTTTTCTCAAGTTAATGAACATGATGAAGATAAGGTAGGAATTATAAAGAATACCATAAATATGAACAATATACTATGGTGCCATATGATATTAAAAACAAATTTATGACATTTATTAACTCATTGCCTTAATGTATAAGCATTTTATACATGGTCATTTTAAGTTTAGAAAGCTGCTTTCTGGTGAATTGTCATATAATTTATAGCTAATAGAGATGATGTTTTGTTAAGTCTTAAAAGTTGCACATCATCTCCTGATGTTATTTATTTGTAACATAAATCAACATGATTTCTATCACTTTGTTTATATTGTTTTTTCTAGCATCATAACCCACCATTAAGTATCAGAACCATCGTCAACCTGTGAAAAACTGACACTAATGAAATAAAAAGAAAAATAAACATCGAAAAGAATTTGTTTCAGTTTGGGCAGGGCCTTATTTATAATGTTTATTGTGTAAATCATAAAAATAATGTTTTAAATTCATGGAGATTAGATTCTTGGTGGAAATTTTTATTTTCATGTGGGCTTCAATAATTAGACATTGCATTTATTCGTTTCTGAATTGCATTCCAGCTATCTTTTTTATTTCAAAAATCAGATGTTAGCTTTAAAGAAACTGCTCTGTTTCCAATTGCTGTACACTGTCTCTGTTACTAAGCATTCCTGAGTGATCATGAATAATTTTAAATTATGTTTTAGTGTGTTGAGGCTGTGGGACTAAAATGTCAAATTAGAAAGAGAAATGTGGGCCAAGCATCTTCCCCTGTGTCTTCTCCAATAAGGTACCCTAAAACTGAGAATTCTCAAATGTTTGAGTCAGAATACGTAAAAGCCTGAGCAAAGACAACGAGATTTTATCAGTGCTGATTGACATTTTTCACATACTGAAGACAACAACAAAATTCTCAAAATTACTTATGAAAAAGATAAGTATATAGTTTTGTATATTCAAAATATTAACATAAGCACTCAACTAACTTTATTATCCCAATAGATGGTTGGCATAAATAGTGAGTATATAGCCAAAGGAAGATGCTGATTTGATTGACAACTTCCAGACTGGAGACATTTTGTTACAATGCATCTGGTGTAACAATAACTGTATGAAAGAAAAGAACACACAGAACAGGAAGTCAGTACTCAGGTTGTGTTTATAGTCTTAACGTTTAGAGATATTAAATACTTTGAAAATACAATTTTTAAAAATGTATCTGTCGTGGATTGAATTGTGTCCCCCAAAATACGTGTCAACTTGGTTAGGCGATGATTCCCAGTATTGTGTGGTTGTCCTCCATTTTGTGATTGTAATTTTATGTTAAAGAGGATTAGGGTGGGATAGTAACACCCTTACCCAAGTCACATCCCTGATCCAATGTAAAGGGAGTTTCCCTGGGGCGTGGCCTGCACCACCTTTTATCTTTCAAGAGATAAAAAGGACAGGGAAGTGAGCAGAGAGGGGAGACCTCACACCAAGCAAGCAGTGATGTGAGCAGAACCCGTCCATTGGACCTGGGGTCCCTGAGCGGAGAAGCTCCTACTCTGGGGGGAAGATTGATGAGAAGGCCAACAGAGAGACAAAGTTTTCTCTTGGAGCTGACACCCTGAATTTGGACTTCTAGCCTACTAGAGTGAAAGAGAATAAATTTCTCTTTGTTAAAGCCATCCACTTGTGGTATTTCTATTATAGCAGCACAAATGACTAAGACAATATCAAAATCTACTCAGTATACTTTCAAGTAATGGGACTTTGACCATTTATATATATATAAATATTTTACAGATAATTGTATGTATATGTACACACACATATATACATATATATTATCTGTAAAATATTATACATACAGAGATACATGCCCATAAGAACACATACCCATGTGTTCAAATAAAATGAGAGAAGAGACAACAGTGGGCATGAGATTTAACACATTTTTGGAAAAAGCAAAGGAGTTGGAGGAGTGGTATATTCCTCTGTAGAGTTTGGAAAGTCACAACCTAAGTGCTAACAAGGGAATCACTAGTACATAATGCACATCACAGAACTTCTAAGATGCTCCCTCTTGGAAGAATGCAGAACCTTAAAAGGCCATACTTATATATGCCACTAAATACAGGAGATAGATTAAAAGTCTCTGGCCATGCTGTTAGTTCCCTCCAATATCTATTCAGTCCTGGAAGTGGATTTGCCGTAAAGTAAATGAAGTTTAAGCTATGGGCCACTTCAATTGTATGAAAAAAACCAAACCTGTTGCCATAAAGCCAATTCCAACTCATAGTGACCCTATAGGACAGAGTAGAACTACCCCCCATAGAGTTTCCAAGGCTGTAAATCTTTATAGAAGCAGACTGCCACATCTTTCTCCCACTGAGCAGCTAGCAATTTCGAACTGCCAACCTTTTGGTTAACAGCCAAGTGCTTTAACCACTGTAACAATGTATTCACATGGACACATAATTTTTTATATTTTGCCAAAATAAGAGATGCTGTATTCTTTTTCTTAAAGAGCCCCCCCACATGCACAATTTTATAAACTTTATGTCTCACCCAAAATAGAGAGAGAGAGAGATAGTCTGCTGAAGAATATATTTATATATATATCCCAGTCTCTCTTATTGTTCTAGTCTGGTCACTTACTATGTTTAGTCGATGAAATATAACAGAAATGTTTGTTTAAATTCTTAGAGGCATCCTAAAAACAAAGGTATTACATTCTTCTTCCTTTCTGTATTATGATTCTTGGAATACAGTATTGTCAAAGAGCAAAACTCTCAAATGTCATTAAAGTGAAACAAAGAGATTAATTGAAAGCATAAGGAGCATTAGATGCTAGCCCACATGAAGTGAAAACCAATGAATCCAAGGGGCAGCTGTTTCTCGAGGATAGATATAAAGTGGCAAGATCAGGAAAGTCAGAGGCAGGACAACCTGATGTGGGGGAGCTTTACAGTGATTGGTTGGAAACATGAATGTGGGCTATTGGGATTGGCTAGTTTGAATATGGATTATTTGGATTGGTTACTTTGAATATGTGACCAAGGAGGTTTTACAGGGTGATCACAAGGTACTAGTTGGTGTTGAGTCAATTCCTATAAGACAGAACTGCCCTGAAGGGTTTCCAAGGAGTGGCTGATGGATTTGAACTGTTGACCTTTAGGTTAGTAGCTGAGCGGTTAACCACTGTGCCACCAGGGCTCTAGGTCACAAGGTAATTATCTTAAACCTTTCCTGAGGGCGGCTGAGGGGACTTCTGATAAGGATCTTGTGTTCCTTAAGATCCTCGATTAAGAATATTAAATTTTTTTTTTTTTTTTTTTGTTACGTATTTAAGTCTGCCTAAGGGTTTGAAAGTGGCAGGGGAAATCCTTTGTTATGTACTTAGTATGGCAGTGTCAGGACTCTCCCTTAGCTTAACTATAAAAATAAAATATTTTCTTAGTCAAACACTTAACTCTGTACCAGGGTCACTGGTTTTTAAAGAAGTTAGCATGAGTCAAAATAGAATCTGAACTCAGGTCCAGACCAGTCATTTTACTTTGGTCAAACACCTTAATTTTAGGGCTCCTGCACATAGCCTCCTGGGTAAACTCTTTTTCCTACAATCACATTCTTGACCCCCACCTTTCTTTGCTTTAGAATGGCTTTGGGGCAAAAGGTTGGTTAAGCATGATAATTGCTAGGGGATGGGGTGGGTCTTTTGGTTCCACTCAGTCAGAGGCCTAAGGCCATATGCAAGTGAATGGGGAGAAGTCAAGGTTACATTCTCAGGAATGCAGAAGCAGGAGCCTGTAACAAAAATGGAGTTGGGCTTACTCCTAGGCCAGTCACCCTAAATACGCCAGGCACCTCTGTTCTGAAGCTCTTGTTCAGTATGAATTTAGGACTTCTACCAGTCATTCTGGACCATGGTGACAAAGTCAGTATCTTAGTTGCCTTAAATTGGGTTCCCCAATAGTAGACCCTGAGACAAAAATTTCAATGTACGTAACAAGGGAGGAAAAAGTGAGAGAGGGTAAGGCAGAAAGCCAATAGTGGGTTACCAATATGAGAGGACAGCATGGACAGAATACTACTGGGGATCCTCTGAAAACACACCTCAACCTCATCTCCTCATACCAAGGAGTGAGGAAGCTAGAGTGTATATCAACCGACTCCTGTCCCTCAGTGGTTGAGGGTCACTCCTAGAAATAAACTCACCAGTACTCCATTCTTCCCTGTGCAGGATAGGACACTTGCTTGTGGACTGAGAATGCTCTCAGGCAGGAAGGCACAGAAAGCAGTCGGCTTGTACAGTAATAGTCTGAAGGAACAGGACAGGACACTGACAAAATCCTGTGTCCCTGATGATGTGTGAAGCTACACAAACCTGTTCTAGCCTGTCTACTTTCAGATTTCATTTATATGAAAGAGAAATCAATTCTGATGTTATTTAAGGTGATTAACTGAATGCTTTAAATACTAAAATTTTTGGATCCTCAATCTTCTTTTCCTATGCTCTTTCCAGAAGATGAAAAGAAAGCGTGTTTGTATTTTAGAGATGCACACTAAAGACGGAGATGATACAAAGGCAAGAATTTGCTCAAAAATAATTCAATAATTCAATACCGTGAGTAGGGTATGGTAGAATGAAGCAAGATTAGCCATGTGTTGATAATTGTTGAAGCTGAGTGAGAGGCATGTAGGGGTTCATTATACTATTCTATCTACTGTTGTATATGTTTGAATATTTTAATAATGAAAATGAGAGTATATACTGAAACCATCCGGAGGTGAGGATGGTAGCTGAGGAAGGAAGTAAAGGTTGAGAGACACACACACATGAAGAGACAGAGAGACAGTGGGAGGAAAAACAGAGGTCATATATATAGAAATGGAAATAAAAATCCCCCCAAACTTCTCAAAAGTAATCCTATTGCAAGTTTTTTATAAGGAAATATCTTCAAAATTATGAAAGAGGAGGAATTCCAGCAAAATGGCACTCTAGGCAGAAGCACCACACCATCCTTCCACAGCAAAGATCCGAAAAGCTAAGCCGAACAGAGAATACAACAATCCAGAAACCCTAAAACATCAAATGAGGAGATAAAGAACTCAGCCAAGCACCAAATGGAGTGAGAAAACTGACAGAGAATGGAGAGCAAGGAGAGATTCATGCAGAGGTCCCCTACCAGCTAACACAGCATGGATCTGCCATCTTGTACTCCTATCGGAGACCAGCAAACAAGGGGTATGAGACAGCAGCTTCATGGAGCTTCCAGCGGGACACAAAACAACCGGTAATTTGCAATATACGCTTTCCCACCCCCCACCCTTCTTCACCCCGACTTGGCCTCCTCTGCTTCCTGCAGCCACAATCCTTGTCTGGGAAACACTGGCTACTTGGATTCCACACACCTGAACGGGCCAGCTCTCTGAGTGCCATTTGTTGGCTGCTGGTTTTGCTTTTTTCCACTTCTTTTGATTTCTTCCTTACTTCTCACCATCTCCCCCTTCTTTCGCTCAAATACCTGGCTCCGTGCACCATCTTTGCTTCTTCCCGAGAAGCTGCAGAGCTCTGGTAATTTGTGATATACGCTTTTCCACTCCCTACCCATTTTCACCCACACTTGGCCCCCTCTGCTTCCGGCGGACACAGTCTTTTGTCCGAGAATAGCTGGCTCTCTGAGTGCCATTTGTTGGCTGCTGGTGTTACTTTTTTTTCTGCTTCTTTTGATTTTTTCCTTACCTCTCACCACATCCACCTCCTTTCGCTCAAATACCTGGTTCCATGTGCCATCTTTGCTTCTTCCTGAGGGGCTGTGGAGCTCCGTTCTAGTGTGGAGCTGCTTCCCAGTCTGGGCTGCTGCACTGGTGGGATCCCGGGGCTTTTGTTTGTTTGTTTGTTTTGAATTGTTTGATTATTTTCTTTTCCTTTTCTTGAGTTGGGAGCCCTTTCTGGCCAGGCAGTGCTGTGTGGCAAGGAGACTACCCCCTTGGCTTGAACAGACGTGCAGAGGGGTCACTGAGGGCATTTCTTGTCTCATTGGTTTTTTGTTTTTCTTTTTTTTTCTGTTTTTCAGGGGGCTTTTCTTGTTCTTTTTTTCATTAAATTTAATTTGTTTTGTTTTCTTTTCCCTCTTTTTCCCTTTTTGTCTTTCTTCATTACTCAGTTTCTCGTCTCTCTATATCTTCTTTCTCTTTCTGTTCCCTGAATACCTGGCGTTGTCTACGTCTACACCTTCTAGCCAGGCTATACTGCAACAACTGAGAGTGACTTCCCCAGACCTCATAGCTGCACGGGTGGGATCCCTAGGAACTTTGCGGTTCTTTAACTTT